>NC_052163.1:7095647-7318061 GCF_902713615.1 Scyliorhinus canicula
TGATTTAGCAGTTTGGAACAGAAATTGGCTAGCTGATAGAAGTCAAAGAGTGGTGGTAGATGGGAAATGCTCTGACTGGTGTCCAGTTACTAGTGGTGTGCCACAAGGATCTGTTTTGGGGCCGTTGCTGTTTGTCATTTTTATAAATGACCTGGAGGAGGGCGTAGAAGGATGGGTGAGTAAATTTGCAGATGACACTAAAGTCGGTGGAGTTGTGGACAGTGCAGAAGGATGTTACAAGTTACAGAGGGACATAGATAAGCTGCAGAGCTGGGCTGAGAGGTGGCAAATGGAGTTTAATGCAGAAAAGTGTGAGGCGATTAATTTTGGAAGGAATAACAGGAAGGCAGAGTACTGGGCTAATGGTAAGATTCTTGGTAGTGTGGGCGAGCAGAGAGATCTCGGTGTCCATGTCCATAGATCCCTGAAAGTTGCCACCCAGGTTGAGAGGGTTGTTAAGAAGGCGTACGGTGTGTTAGCTTTTATTGGTAGAGGAATTGAGTTTCGGAGCCATGAGGTCATGTTGCAGCTGTACAAAACTCTGGTGCGGCCGCATTTGGAGTATTGTGTGCAGTTCTGGTCGCCACATTATAGGAAGGATGTGGAAGCATTGGAAAGGGTACAGAGGAGATTTACAAGAATGTTGCCTGGTATGGAGGGAAGATCATATGAGGAAAGGCTGAAGGACTTGAGGCTGTTTTCATTAGAGAGAAGAAGTTTAAGAGGTGACTTAATTGAAGCATACAAGATGATCAGAGGATTAGATAGGGTGGACATTGAGAGCCTTTTTCCTCGGATGGTGATGTCCAGCACGAGGAGACATAGCTTTAAATTGAGGGGAGATAGATATAGGACAGATGTCAGAGGTAGGTTCTTTACTCGGAGAGTAGTAAGGGCGTGGAATGCCCTGCCTGCAACAGTAGTGGACTCGCCAACACTAAACGCATTCAAATGGTCATTGGCTAGGCATATGGAAGATAAGGGAATAGTGTAGAGGGACTTTAGAGGGGTTTCACAGGACGGCGCAACATCGTGGGCCGAAGGGCCTGTACTGCGCTGTAATGTTCTATGTTCTGCTGTTGGGACTCTTCAGAGACGATAACGCCATTCCGCCCACAGCATCAGTGGGAATCCAGAGGTGGGCCCTCCTACTGGCGGCATACAAGTTGGAGCATCAGCTGGGCACACAGATCACAGACGCGGATGTATTGAGTCGACTCGCGCTGCCAATGAGACCACCAACGCCTCCGAGAGCTAATGAAGTTATTGCCGCACAGCACTTCATGGATACGTTACCAGTGACAGCGGCCCAGATAGGTGAATGGAAACAAATGGGTCCCCTATTGTCAAAAGTTCGACATATAATTCCAGATGGGGGCAAGCATCGAAAATTACCCAATGAGTCAAAGGCTTTTACCACCAAAATAGCAGAGTTCAGTGTGGAAGACGGCATCCTCCTCTGGGGAACTCGCGTCGTGATCCCACACAAAGGTCAGGACCCCATACTGAGGGACCTTCAGAACAGACACCCAGGAGTGGCCGAAATGAAAATGCTCATCCGCAGCTATGTCTGGTGGTCAGGCCTGGATGCAGAGATGGAGTGATTGGCCCAACAATGTAATGTGTGCCAAGAGCTGCAGAAGCTCCCACCCTCTGCACCTCTTCATCCCTTGGAGTGGCTGGAATGGCCATGGGTATGGCTTCAGGCCGATTTTGCCAGCCCTTTCCAAGGTTCCATGTTCCTGATCATAATCGATGTGCATTCAAATTGGCTAGAGGTCCACAGGAAGTCGTCCACAACTTCAAAGGCAACAATCGAGAAACTGAGACTCTCGTTTAGCACACACTGTATTCCAGATGTTTGCGGCATGGTAGCACAGTGGTTAGCGCTGTTGATTCACAGCGCCAGGGTCCCAGGTTCGATTCCCGGCTTGGGTCACTGTCTGTGCGGAGTCTGCACGTTCTCCCCATGTCTGCGTGGGTTTCCTCCGGGTGCTCCGGTTTCCTCCCACAAGTCCCGAAAGACATGCTGTTAGGTGAATTGGACATTCTGAATTCTCCCTGTGTACCCGAACAGGCGCCGGAATGTGGCGACTAGGGGCTTTTCACAGTAACTTAATTGCGGTGTTAATGTAAGCCTACTTGTGGCAATAATAACGATTATTATTATTTGTATCCTCCTCATGACTTGCTTTTCTACTTATCTTTGTCTCCCTTCATCTAAGTTATTAATACAGATCATACAGATCGTACATAATTGAAGCCCAGCACTGATCCTTGCAGCACTCCACCAGTCTCAATTTGTCAAGTTGAAAACGACCGATTTATCCCAACTCTTTTTATGTTAGTCAGCAAATCCTCTATCCATGCTAATATATCACTCCACACCATTAACTTTTATCTTCCAATCTTTTGGGACCTTTCTAGAATCTAGGTAATTTTGGAATATTATCAGATTTTTTATCCCTTCACAGGATGTGGACATCACTGGTTAGGTCAGCATTTATTGTCCATCCCTAATTGCCTTTGAGAAGATGGTGGTGAGCTGCCTTCTTGAACTCCAGCAGTCCATGTTGTGGTAATATGCATCACTGTAAATACACAAGGGGTTAATGTAAGTACACGTAGACTAGCGAGACACTAGAGGGAGCACCAGAGACATGACACACAGACATTTAACCAATAGGCCAGTAAGATAGGACACAACCAATGGGCATTCACGATACACACAGAGGTGACATTGCCACAGGAGGGCATTACACCAACCCACATAAAAGGACACAGCACACATGATCTTCCTCTTTCCAGTGGAGATACTTAGTGAGAACAGAGGGTTGATTCAATACATCATACGCACCACGTGGATTGTAGCAGACTGGTTAGTCTGAGTAGCTATAGCAGGATTAACAGGAGAGTCGAATCCAAGTAGGAGAATTGTTAATAGTTTAATAAACGTGTTAAAGCTATCTCCAAGTCTGAACCTTCCTTTGTCAAAGTGCACATCAAGGAACCAGCTTATGCTACGTCAAGAGCATAACAAAACTTATGTGATGTAGATACATGCACAGTGCTGTTAGGGAGGCAGTTCCAGGATTTTGACTCAGTGACAGTGAGGTGACAGTGAAAGAACGACAATATATTACATAGGAACAGGGGTAGGCCATTCAGCCCCTCGAGCCTTTCCTACCATTTAATGAGATCATGGTGGATCCGTGACCTAAGTCCTTATACCTGCCTTTGGCCCACATGCCGTAATATCTTTGCTTAACAAGAATCTATCTCAGATTTACCATTAACTGTTCTAGCTTCAACTTATGGAAGAGAGTTCGAAACCTCTATCACCTTTTAAGTGAAGAAGTTCTTCCTAACATCTCTCTAGAACGGCCTTGTCCGAATTGTCGGACTATGTGCTCTAGTTTTAGAATCTCCAACCAGTGGAAATGGTTTATCTTTATCTACCTTGCCTTCCCCTGTTGTTATGTTGAATACTCAATCAGACCAGCCCTTAACATTCTAAATTCTAGTGAAAACAGGCCTAATCTGTGTAATCTCTCCTTGTAACCCCTGTAGTCCAGGTATTATTTTGGTAAAACTGCACTCCCTCCAAGGCTTTTATATAAACTATCTACAATGCTGCTTAACTTGGAATCATCAGTAAATTTGGATATATGACTTTCTACGCCATCGCCAAGTCATTAATGAATAATGCAAATAATTGAGGCCCCAACACAAATCCCTATCACCTCCTGTCAAGTAGAATAATTACCCATTATCCCCACTCTGTTGCCTGCCACTCAACCAATTGCCCAACCATGTCAATAATTTGCCCTCAACTCCGTGGGATTCCACCTTCATTAACAGTCTCTTATGTGGAACTTTATCAAATGCCGTCTGGAAGTTCTGATGTGGAGATGCTGGCGTTGGACTGGGGTGAGCACAGTAAGAAATCTTACAACACCAGGTTAAAGTCCAACAGGTTGGTTTTGAATCACTAGCTTTCGGAGCGCAGGTCCTTCCTCAGGTGAATGAAGAGGTGAGTTCCAGAAACATATATATAGACACAGTCAAAGATGCAAGACAATGCTTTGAATGCGGGTCTTTGCAGGTAATTAAGTCTTTACAGGTTCAGGCAGAGCAATTGGAGAGAGGGATAATCACAGGTTAAAGAGGTGTGAATTGTCTCAAGCCAGGACAGTTGGTAGGATTTCGCAAGCCCAGGCCAGATGGTGGGGGGTGAATGTAATGTGACATGAATCCAAGGTCCCGGTTTAGGCTGTTCTCATGTGTGTGGAACTTGGCTGTCAGTTTCTGCTCGGCGAATCTGCGTTGTCGCGCATCCTGAAGACCGCCTTGGAGAACGCTTACCCAGAGATCAGAGGCTGCAATGCCCTTGACTGCTGAAGTGTTCCCCGACTGGAAGGGAACATTTCCACCTGGTGATTGTCAGGCGATGTCCGTTCATCCAGACATTTATTTTACAACAGTATTATCAACACAGTTACACATTCCCAGGTCCTCTCTCCTTCCTGGCTGACTCTACACTTTTGAACTTTTGAACTAGTGCGAGTAAGCTATCCCGCCCACAGCGTTTGCAGTCCTGATGAGCATGGGAAACAATCCCCAGCTGGATGTGCCCTGTGCAGGTTGGTACATTCCCTTTTGGAATGCCCCAGACAACTCAATGTCAATGGTGTCATCAATATGCATATCAGTCATTCGATAATACCCTTCAACACGGTCAAAAGGGCATCTGTGCACCAATCGCCTGTTCCCAAAACTCAGAGCCCATCAGCCTCTCTACTTGCAAAATTTGCTGCCATACGGTAACCATCAGCTCTCCGCTTAAATGTCATCATCGTGCATCCCGCAGACCAATCGGTCACAGAACATGTCAATCAATACACTGCCACACTCAACTTTAGCAATGTTCCAAAAGTGCAGCCGAAAACATGACAACAAACTCCCCAGGGGACAAGTCTGCAGCATTGCAAAATGATGACCGGCGGCAACAGATTGAAATGTTTGAAGTCAAAGGGACTTGCTCCAGACCTTCCAGAGGATTTATATCATTTGATCAAGACTGCCGTGGCTGATTTCCAGTGGCGGCTATGAAGGAGTAAGTCGCACATTTGGTGGCTCCCGCTCGGGTCGGACTTTTGGACATTTTCCCCCGATTTTTTATCGGACTTGATTTGACAAATCGATGACAGAGCCAATTGTGTACTGGATTCCCACATCGGTGCATGGACAGGAGGACTAGAAGTGCTCGCATAGGCAGAAACAGACAGACAGAGAAGGCTTGGGCTAAAGCTGCACCGGGAGAAAGCATGGCAGAGGACCCGACCTCTGGCCTGTCGACCCAGCGGTCAACGGAGCAGCTGATGCAATTTATCCAGGAGGGCTTCACCAAACAGAAGCAGGACTTCTTGGACCTGATTAAAGAGTCAATTGCGCTTAGATTGGATGCCGAAGATCGGGTGATTCAGAAAGTAGAGAAGGCGCTGGCTGACCAGAAGGAACATCAAACTGCGGTGGAGCTGGAGGTGAGGATGCTGAGAGACCATTTGAAGAAGCTCCTGGGGAAGGTGGAGGCTCTAGAGAACAGGTCCCACCGGCAGAACCTGAGAATCATTGGGCACCCGGAGGGGTCCGAAGGAGCGGACGCTGGGGCATACATAATGGGCATGTTCGAGAAGCTGCTGGGGGATGAGGCATTCTCCCGACCCTTGGAGGTGGACAGGGCTCACAGAGCACTGACGAGGAAGCCGCGAATGGGAGACCGCCTGAGGGCAATTGTGGTGAGATTCCATAGGTATCTGGATAAGGAGCGTATTTTACGGTGGACCAAGCAGACACGGAGCTGTAAATGGGAGAACAGTATCATGCGGATCTATCAGGACCTGAGTGCGGAGGTGGCCAGGAGAGGAGTGGGGTTTAACCAGATCAGGTCGACCCTTTTTAAGAAAAAGGTGAAGTTCAGACTGCTGTATCCGGCCCGTCTCTGGGTCACGTACGAGGAGCAACATTTTTATTTTGAGTCGCCTGAGGAAGCGCTGGATTTCGCGAAAAGGAAAGGACTGGCGGCGGACTGAGAACTTTTGAACTTTGCTGCAACGTTCATGTTTTTAAAAAGTTTCTCATTTTTCATTTTGTGGACGCTATTTGTAATGCCTTCTGTATTGATTTGGGGCCAGTTTCAGAGCTGCGTGAGTTAAAGTTTACATTTTGCACTGTTGGGGGATGAGGGTGTGTTTGTTTAGATGCTGGATCTCTTGCTTGATCTTTTCTTTGTTCAGCGGGCTTTTTTTTTCTGTCAGGCAATTGTGCTGGGATTGTTTGTCATCTGAATATGTGTGTATAAGCGGCGGGGGGGGGGGGGGGGGGGAGAGGGGGAGGAAACAACAGGTGGGAAAATGTCTGGCGCCAGGGGTGGGGACCACCAAGGTAGCTGGGCGGGCTAGGTCACGGAAGCGTAGTGGGGGGTCGTTTTACATTGTGCTGTTACTGGGGGGGGGCGGGTAGGAGGCGAATATGTTCTGCTGACGAGGGAGGGATTGTTGCTGAGGGACCGAGAGGGGGGGGGGCGGGGGCTGCCTGGGGGTGGGCCAGCGGGCTGGAGACTGGCGCAAGAAAGGCAATGGCTGATCGGCGAAGTGGGGGGGCGATGAGCACCCCAACTAGGCTGAACACCTGGAATGTACGAGGGCTAAATGAAAATGAAAATGAAATGAAAATCGCTTATTGTCACGAGTAGGCTTCAAATGAAGTTACTGTGAAAAGCCCCTAGTCGCCACATTCCGGCGCCTGTTCGGGGAGGCTGGTACGGGAATTGAACTGTGCTGCTGGCCTGCCTTGGTCTGCTTTCAAAGCCAGCGATTTAGCCCTGTGCTAAACCAGCCCGCTAAATGGGCCAGTCAAGAGGGCACGTGTGTTCGTGCATTTGAGAGGACTGAAGGCGGACTTGGTAATGCTGCAGGAGATGCACTTTAGAGTAGCTGACCAGATTAGATTAAGGAAAGGTTGGGTCAGACAGGTTTTTCACTCGGGACTAGACTCGAAGACTAGAGGGGTCGCGATCCTGATCAACAAGCGGGTGCTGTTTGAGGTGGGTAGAATAGTCTCGGATGTGGGAGGTCGGTACATTACGGTCAGAGGGAAATTGGAGGGGGTGCAAGTGGTACTCGTAAATATGTATGCGGCAAATTGGGACGAAGTGAAATTTATAAAGAGGATGCTGGGGAAGATACCGGACCTGGATTTGCATAAGTTGGTCATGGAAGGGGACTTCAACACAGTTATTGACAAGTCCAAGAGGGTGCTTCCACCCAACTGGAAGTATGAATCCTCCACAGTTTCAGCACTGGTTGCCTAAAAAGTGTCTTCACTGAAATAAAGTGTCTTCACATGCTGCAGATGCCAGAAATCTGGGGAGGAAAGTGCTGAATAACTCGGCTGGTGTGGCAGACTCTGTAGATAGCAGGTTAACATATCAAGTGGGTTTCAATGCTTTACCTGATTATCGCCACATGTTACCAGGCCTGCTGTGTTTCTCCAGCACTTTTTATTTCAAGTTTCTTCATTTGGATGTTTGGACCTGAAAAATAAAGTGCTTATGTTGTTCTTTCAATTTGATATCATTCTTCACATCTTAATTAACCACAGATGGTGTATTCTTCATGTAGAGTCCTTTGTTCTTTATTGAGAGTTAGAAAATATCACCTCAAATGTGTACTGTTGCTTTTCTCCCGTTTGACCTTTTAAACTGTTTTCCTTTAGCTCGCTCTGTCTTCATACCCTTGTCATTGTCTTTATTTAACATTATGACACTAGTTTTGGAGTCACATTTCTCACCCAGAACTGTGTGGTGATATGCTTCACTGTAAATACACAAGGGGTTAATGTAAATACACTACAACTAAGTAAACACTAGAGGGAGCACTGGAGATGTTATGACATGCAGACATACAGCTAATGAACACATAGAATAGGACACGACCAATGGGCAGAACGGTAGCATTGTGGTTAGCACAATTTCTTCACAGCTCCAGGGTCCCAGGTTCAATTCCCGGCTTGGGTCACTGTCTGTGTGGAGTCTGCACATTCTCCCCGTGTGTGTGTGGGTTTCCTCCAGGTGCTCCGGTTTCCTCCCACAGTCCAAAGATGTGCAGGTTAGGTGGATTGGCTATGCTAAATTGCCCTTTGTGTCCAAAAAGGTTGGGTGGGGTTACTGGGTTATGGGGATAGGGTGGAGGTGTGGACCTTGGGTAGGGTGCTCTTTCCAAGGGCCGGTGCAGACTCGATGGGCCGAATGGTCTCCTTCTGCACTGTAAATTGTATGAAAAAGACACCCAGAGGTGACACTACCACAAGGGGCATTACAAAACCCATATATAAAAGGACAGGGCACACATGCTCTGTCTCTTTCCACAGGCGACACTTAGAGAGAAAGACAGGCGCAGATCAGAAGCATCACACCCACCACATGGCTTAGAGCAGACTGGTTAGTTAGACTGAGTTACTACTGTATAGCAAGATTAGCAGGAGAGTCGAACTCAAGTAGGAAAATTGTTAACTGTTCAATAAATGTGTTAAAACTATCTCCAAGTCTGAACCATCCTTTGTCAGAGCATACATCAAGGAAGCAGCTTATGCTACATGAAGAATCATAACACAACAAACTGAATATGAAATTCTTGAAAATTAATGTTTTGTTTTCTTTTTCTATTTCAGGCCCGACATTGCAGATAATTTATATGCCATATCATTTTATTACTACAGCCCAATTGGTTGCCTGAGTACAATTTTCGTAGGATTGATAGTCAGCATGCTCACTGGTAAGTTAAATTAAAAATGTAAATTGTGGCAAGTCAGCAACCAGTTTTAAGCTAAATTTACACTGATTGACTTGAATCACAGAAATGTTATGGTCAGAAGGCCATTTTATCCTCTGTGTCTGCACCGGATCATCAAATGAGCATTATGGCCTTTTCCCTGTACCCTAGTACATTGTTTCTGTTATAATAATCATCTAATAATAATCACCTCTTGAATGCCTTGATTAAACCTGCCTCCACCACACCTCCAGGTAGTGCATTTCGCAACCAAAACTTTTGCAGTGTTTCACCTCATTCTTGTTTTGTAAATCAGTTTAAATCTGTGCCCTCACATTCTTCATCCTTTTACGAGCAGGGACAGTTTCTCCCTGTCTACTCTGTCCAGCCCCCTCATGATTTTGAACAGCTCTATCAAATCTCATCTTAGCCTTCTTCTCTCTAAGGTGAGCAGTCCCAACCTCTCCAATCTGGTTGGTGGTGCAGACTTGATGGTCCAAATGGCCTCCTTCTGCACTGTATGTTCTATCCTCAGAACTGAAATTTCTCATCCCTGGAACCATTCTTGTAAACCTCTTCTGCACTCCAATGCGTTAACATCCTTCTTATATTGTGACATCCAGAACTGTACACAAATGTCCAGCTGAGGTCTAACTAGTGTCTTGCATACGTTCATCATAGGTTCCTTGTGTTCTATGGTCCTATTAATAAAACCCAGGATACTACTATTGCTTCACAGCACCAGGGTCCCAGATTCGATTCCTGGCTTGGGTCACTGTCTGTGCGGACTCTGCACGTTCCCTGCGTGTCTGCGTGGATTTCCTCCGGGTGCTCCGGTTTCCTCCCACAAGTCCCGAAGGACGTGCTGTTAGGTGAATTTGACATTCTGAATTCTCCCTCAGTGTACCCGAACAGGTGCCGGGATGTGGCGACTAGGGGCTTTTCACAGTAACTTCATTTCAGTGTTACTTGTGACAATAAAGTGCTTATTATTATTATATAGAATCATAGAATTTACAGTGCAGAAGGAAGCCATTCAGCCCATCGAGTCTGCACCCGCCCTTGGAAAGAGCACCGTACTTAAGCCACACGCCTCCACCTTATCCCCTTTATCCCGTAACAGCCTCCCCCAACAGGCGCCGGAATGTGGCGACTAGAGGCTTTTCACAGTAACTTCATTTGAAGCCTACTCGTGACAATAAGCGATTTTCATTTTCATTTCATTTCGTTTCATTTATCCCTGTAACACTAACCCCACCTAACCTTTTTGGACACTAAGTGCAATTTAGAATGGCCAATCCACCTAACCTGCACATCTTTGGACTGTGGGAGGAAACCGGAGCACCCGGAGGAAACCCACGCACACACGGGGAGAACGTGCAGACTCCACACAGACAGTGACCCAAGCCAGGAATCGAACCTGGGACCCTGGAGCTGTGAAGCAACTGTGCTAACCACAATGCTAATGTGCTGCCCCATTAGCCCCAGTAACTAAATCTAACTCTTCTCCACTGCTCTCTGTCCTGCCACCTTCAAAGATCCATGCACATATACATCCAGGTCCCACTGCTCAGGAAGCCCCTTAAGAATTTTACCACTTATTTATATTTTATGCCCATATTCTTCATGAAAATACATCACCTCAGACATCTCCTCTTGAACTTCATAATTTTTAAATTCAGTTACAGGATGTGGATGTCACTGGTTAGGCCAGCATTTATTGACCATCCCAAGTTGCCTTTGAGAAGATGGTGGTGAGCTTGTTTTTGACTCGCTACAGTCCCTGAGGTGTAGGTACACCCACAGTGCTATTAGGGAGGGAATTTTGACTCAGCAACAGTGAAGGAATGGCAATACATTTCATTCATCCAGGCAAGTGTATTTTATGGAGTATTCCATCACACTCCTGACTTGTGCCTTGTAGATGGTGGATAGGCTCTGGGGAGTCAGAGGTGAGTTACTCACCACAGGATTCCTAGCCTTTGACCTGCTCTTGTAGCCACAATATTTATATGGCTCGTCCAGTTACATTTCTGGTCAATGGTTACCCCCGGGATGTTGCTAGTAGGAGATTCAACAATGGTAATGCCATTGAATATCAAGAGCCAATGGTTAGATCCTCTCTTGTTGGAGATGGTCATTGCCTGGGATGTCTGTGGTGCAAATGTTACTTGCTATTTGTCAGCGCAAGCCTGGATATTATCCAGATCTTACTGCATTTGGACATGGACTGCGTCAGTATCTGAGGAGTTGTGAATGGTGCTGAACATTGTGCAGTCTTCAGCGAACATTTCCACCACAAACCTTCCTCCAGCCCGAAAAATATTCATTGACCGTCACTCTTTATTTTGTGTTATTCAGTCAATTCTGAACCCATGTTACTACTGCCCCTTTTATTCCATAAGCTATCGCTTTTCTTAAGTCTGTTGTGTGACACTGTATTGAATGCCTTTTGAAAGTCCATGTACACCGCATCAACATTACCCTCATCAACCCTTTCTACTACCTCTTCAAAAAGCTCCAGCATGTTATTTAAAAACAATTTGCCCTTTAGAAATCCATGCTGGCTCCTCCTAATCATCTCACATTTTTCCATAAAAATTAAAATGATATTTAAGTACTGGATAATTTCCCATAACATTACACATACGAAGTGGGACCATATGATGTCTCTTACGTTAGTCTGTTGACTTCATGTTGAGGTTTCTCTGTTACTCATTTTTTTGCTGTTTCTTTCTGCTTCACTATCTCTTAATGGTTTGCTCTCATTTTTCTCCTTCTATGGTGTGGCAGGGAGAAGAGACTCCACCAGTTGCCGGCTGCATTTTCTGGTGTGGAGAATCCAGCTTTTGTGGCTCCCAACCCATTCCTTCCACCTAATCAATCATGGTTAAGCTGTCTTTGCTATCACATTCCCGAGTCTTTCACCTTCCCACTACCCTTCCCATTCCTGCAACTTCTTCAGTCCCATCACTACTCCTACCTTCAGATTGTCTACTTGTTTTATTTATTCATGACTGGCAAGGCCAGCATTTATTGTCAGTTGACAATTTCCCTTGAGAAGGTGTTAGTGATCCTTCCTGAACTGATACAATCCATGTGCTGTCAGCTGTATTTATTCTCAGTGGCAGATGTTTCAGGTTTGGAAGGTGCTGTTGAAGAATCCTTGGAGATTTGCTGCAGTACATCTTGTAGATGGTACGTACTGCAGCCACGGTGTGTGGGTGATGGAGGGAGTCAGTGTTCAAGCTGGGAGAGGATAGGTTTCCAAACATCGGGTTGCTTCTTCCTAGATGCAGTCGAGTTCTTGAATTTTATTGGAGCCACACTCACCCAGGCAATTGGAGACCTTCCGTGATGGGCAGCCACTGGGAGACTGACTCCATTTAATTGGATGCAGCTGAGACCGATGTAAAATGGCTCCAAATTGGGCGTTTACATACATAAATTGGTGTGGCCAGCTTCTCTGCATTTGGTTGTGCTGTCAATAAAATGCCGTAATGGCAGGACCAGGTTGGGGAGTTAAATTAACATCCCCCAACTGATTTCTCACCTTACCTCCCAGGGGCTGGTAAAATCCTGGCCAATGTTTTCACTTTTGGGGATGAGCAAAGCTAGAAGCCATCAATATAAAGAGTCAGATAGAGAATTCAGATGAAACTTCTTTACCAAGGGAATGGTGACAAAGTAAAACGTACTGCAGGCGGTCCCTACTATACTCTTTATATACCTATGACTGTGTGGCCAAATTCCCCTCCAACTCGATTTTCAAATTTGCTGATGACACCACCTTACTGGGTTGGATTCAAACAATGACGAGACAGAGTACAGGAATGAGAGAATCTGGTGAACTGGCGTGATGACAATAATCTCTCCCTCAATGTCAACAAAACGAAGGAGATTGTCATTGACTTCAGGAAGCGTAGTAGAGAACATGCCCCTGTCTACACCAATGGGAACGAAGTAGAAAGGGTCGAGAGCTTCGGGTTTTACGGTGTCTAGATCACCAACAACCTGTCCTGGTGCCCCCCATGCCGACACTATCGGTAAGAAAGCCCACCAACGACTCTGCTTTCTCAGAAGACTAAGGAAATTTGGCATGTCAGTTACAACTCTCACCAGCTTTTACAGATGCACCATAGAAAGCATTCTTTCTGGTTGTATCACAGCTTGGTATGGAGCCTGCTCTGCTCAAGACCGCAGGAAACTACTAAAGGTCGTGAATGTAGCCCAATCCATCACGCAAACCAGCCTCCCATCCATTGACTCTTTCTATAATTCCCGCTGCCTCAGAAAGGCAGCCAGCATAATTAAGGACCCCACGCACCCCGGACATACTCTCTTCCACCTTCTTCCGTCAGGAAAAAGATACCAAAGTTTGAGGTCACGTACCAACCGACTCAAGAACAGCTTCTTTCCTGCAGCCATCAGACTTTTGAATGGACCTACCTCGTATTAAGTAGATCTTTTCTCCACATCCTAGTTATGGCTGTAACATTATATTCTGCAGCCTCTCCTTCCTTCCCTATGTACGGTATGCGTTGTCTGTACAGTATGCAAGAAACAATACTTTTCACTGTATACTAATACATGTTACAATAATAAATCAAATCAATGAGGTGAATAACATAGGCACACTTAAACAGAAGGTAGATAAGTATATGAGAGAGAAAGGAATAGATGGATTTGCTGATAGATTTAGATTAGGAAAAACGGAAGGCGGCTTGAATGTTGGCAAAATGCTGGCATGGGCTGGCTGGGAAATGATTACTGTGCTGTATATCCTATGTAATTCTTATGTATGTAATACAAGAGGGTGGAAGTCATGGTACAATTATACAATAATAATTATAATAATCTATATTGTCACAAGTAGGCTTACTGCAATGAAGTGACTGTGAAAATCCCCCAGTTGCCACACTCCGGCCCCTGTTCGGGTACACGGAGGGAGAATTCAGAATGCCCAAATCACCTAACAAGCACATCTTTTGGGACTAGTGGGAGGAAACCGGAGTACCCGGAGGAAACCCACGCAGACACGGGGAGAACGTGCTGACTCCACATAGACAGTGACCCAAGCCGTAAATTGAACGTGGGACCCTGGAGCTGTGAAGCAACAGTGCTAACCACTGTGCTACTGTGCCGCCTCGGGTTTGATTAGACTACATCTGGACTACCATGAGCAGATCTGGCCATCACTCTTTAAGAAGTATATATTGGCTTTGTAGAAGGTTCAGCATTAATTTATCAGAATGCTACCTTGACTCCAAGGGTTCCCTGGAGTTTAGAAGGTTAAAGGTAGTTTCTGTTTCCCCTCCTGGATGAGGGTCAGACCTGATAGTCACACAAACTGCATGTGCAGTTAATTATTGTCATGCAGACTAACATTGACCCTTAATAAAACCGTCCCACAGACTAAAACTCAATAAATGTCAGACAGATTTTAATTCAAGTGATAACTGTTACTCAACTCACAAATTTAACTTGCGTGTCATCCTAATCACAACAGCTGGCCAAGTTTCTCGAAGGTTGCCTTACCAGTCACCGGGCCCTTGACTCAGGGTAATCTTCTGTGATGGTTGTTCCCAGGGTTTTGCTGATGAAGCTTCGAATCCCTGCTTCTTTATACAATTTCTTCCAGCTTTCTGAAGGTTCGATTATATGAGTTCTACAACCCTCTGGTTGCGTTTCACAGATCCAGTAAACAGGATCCATTTGTTCCATTATGCCATAAAATAGTTTCCAGATGAACAGTTTCTGTGACTACAAAGGTTATGTGGCTCCTTTCAAATTCCCTCCAAGTCTCTCTCACTCCTGCCTTGGACATATATCGCTGTCGCTAAGTTAAAAATCTGTAATTCCTTACTTAACACCTCTGTGAAGTATCTCCTCCACACAGAGAGCAGCGAGCCAAAAAGATGGCTCAGCCACACCTCCTCAATTAGGGCAGCTAAGGATGGGTATGCTAGTGATGCCCATAATGCAAGGATGAATGAAAAACTAATTGTGAATTGCTTTAGATTATCTGAGGAAATGAAGCTATTCAGGCCTTTTTTTCAGGCCTCTTTTCTGAACTGTCCATTTAGATCCATTTCCCTCCCCTTTCCCCATAGCAGCATGGTTTTTCCACTTCAAATATTTATACTGTTTCCATCACTCTTTCAGGCATTGCATTCCAGATCATCATAAAAACATTGTCAGAAAACATTGTTTCCATGTGTATTTTCTGCTTCTTTTATCAATGACCTTAGATCTGTGTTCTGTGGTTACCAACCTTTGGCCACTGGAACAATTTTCTCCTTCTCTACTCTATCAAAACTATTCATGGTTTTGAACACCTCCATTAATTCTCTCACTAACCTGAATTTATTCTAAGACCAACAACTCTAATTTCTTCAGTCTTTACACATAACTAAGTTGTCAATTCATCGAGCCATTCACGAATAACGACAAGTCAGAATATAGGAGGGAGATAGAGAACCTAGTTGAGTGGTGCAGCGACAACAATCTCTCCCTCAATGCCAGCAAAACTAAAGAGCTGGTCATTGACTTCAGGAAGTAAAGTACTGTACACACCCCTGTCAGCATCAACGGGGCCGAGGTGGAGATGGTTGACAGCTTCAAATTCCTAGGGGTGCACATCACCAAAAATCTATCCTGATCCACCCACGTCGACGCTACCACCAAGAAAGCACAACAGCGCCTATACTTCCACAGGAAAATAAGGAAATTTGGAATGTCCACATTAACTCTTACCAACTTTTACAGATGCACCATAGAACGCATCCTATCTGGCTGCATCACAGCCTGGTATGGCAACTGCTCAGCCAAGACCGCAAGAAACGTCAGAGTGTCGTGAATACCGCCCAATCCATCACACAAACCTGCCTCCCATCCACTGACTCCATCTATACCTCCTGTTGCCTGAGGAAAGCAGGCAGCATAATCAAAGATCCCTCCCACCCGGCTTACTCACTCTTCCAACTTCTTCCATCAGGCGGGAGATACAGAAGTCTGAGAACACGCACGAACAGACTCAAAAACAGCTTTTTCCCCGCTATAGGTTGCCGAGGTTGTGTTTCACAGATCCAATAAACAGGATCCATTTGTTCCCAGACTCCTAAACGACCCTCTCTATGTATTTACATTGTGGACCTTGTGTGGCCCTATTATGTATTTTATTTTAATTTTATTTTAATGTACTTAATAATCTGTTTGAGCTGCTCACAGAAAAATACTTTTCACTGTACCTCAGTACATGTGACAATAAATAAACAAACAAACATTCTGGGAAATCCCCCCCAACCTCTTCAAGATCTTCAGATTCTACCTAAAGTGTGGTTCCCAGAATTGAAGAAAGTACTCCAGCTGGCACTGAACCAGTGTTTTATGAAGAAGCTATAGGTCTCAGTCTTTGTAGTTATTGGAAATATTACAATAAATCCAATGTTGCATTGTGTTTTTAACTGTCTGATGCAGGTGGAACTGAAAATGTGGACCCTTGTCTGATTGCTCCCATAGTACACACCATTTACAAATACGTTTTCAAGAACAAACTAAACACATCAATCCCAGAGACAGTAAGATACTTATAAGGCAATTAATTATATTTGCAGATGTACTACTCTGGAATTAATTCATATTAATCATTCTCTTTTCTTTCTTTCACGTAGAGTGACAACTTGATAACTATACCTGTACCCAAACAAAGTTCCAAAGGCTGTGTGGACTCACCAGTTTTAAGTCCTATAAAATCAACCAGAATATAATATTGTTTATGGAAAATTGTCTGTGATAATATATCACTAAATTCCTCTGAATTAAGTATTTTAACAAATTGTCAGATTCTACAAAGTCAATGGTAATTATCTCATGCTTGTAGTTATGTAAAACTTGCCTTCTGTTTTGCCTGTCCAATATCCAAATTACCTGTGTGTTCGAGGATATACAGGAGAGGATTCTGTGTTGTATTGGAGCGTAGCATTGAGTGGTTTTATTTTGGGACTGTAATATTCTGTATCTTTGAATTATTGCAACACCATCCACACTCCCCCTGCCCACCTGCCCAACTCCAATCGCCCAACTTGTCAAAGCTGCCACTCTCTTTCCAGCTACTGTCAGACTGTGCATCTATAACCTTCGTGCATGTAGTGAAAATTTTCACTATTGATTCCTGTGGATCTTCCACAGCCACTGAAGAAGTTACCAGAGCAAAACAAACTTGTTGTTTTGCACAATTTTGTTCATGGTTTTTGCTCTTATGCTTCAATACCTCAACAAGCTCCATGTAGATCGGTAGCAATGAAATTGCTTCATTCCAGCTGAACCTCCCCCACCCAACCTGCCTGGAGCTCTTGCTTTTGTTTTGTAACTACCTCCTCCTTTGATGCAAATTTTTTTTATCATTCATTCATGGGATGTATGTATCGCTGTCTCGACCAACCTTTATCGATCATCCCTAATTGCCCTTGAGAAGGGGGAATAGTTAGATTCCCCTTGACTACTTTGGAGTTTATAGTTTAGTTGCATTCAAGACTGGATTCTTCAGTTTGGATATCAGCAATACATAAGAAGCCGGTGCAGTCTTGATGGGCTGAATGACCTCCTTCTTAACTGTAAGGATTCTATGGTTCTATTATAATGACTCTGACTTTCACCTATTTGTATTGTTTCTCAGTTAATCCCTACTTCCAAAACAAAACACTTATTAAAAACACAACTGCTTCACTGTGATATTTACTACAAGGACACTCTTCCCATACTGCTTCACTGTGACGCTGACTGCGAGGACACTGTTCCCAGACTGCTTCACTGTGACGCTGACGGCGAGGACACTGTTCCCAGACTGCTTCACTGTGACGCTGACTGCGAGGACACCGTTCCCAGACTGCTTCATTGCGACACTGACTGCGAGGACACCGTTCCCAGACTGCTTCACTGTGACACTAACTGCGAGGACACCATTCCCAGACTGCTTCACTGTGACGCTGACTGCGAGGACACCGTTCCCAGACTGCTTCACTGTGACGCTGTGTGTCTGCCCACCTGGGAGGCATCCAATGGCCTGCTGACATGCCCCTCACTACCGCCCCACCCAGGTGCTGCTACACCTGGTCCACATTTGTGTGGGCCAGTGCTAAACAGCATCATCACGCGGTCTCCCAGGCACGGGCGTTAGGTCCCAGTCCTCAGGAGAATACGGCGTAGACATATTTAAATGAGCCTAATAGCTCACTTAAATATGGTAATCAGAATCTTGTCCACCAAGGACAAGATCCAGATCACGAGATCTCATTAGATCTTGTGAGGCATTCCAAACATTGTAAATCTTGCGACAGGCCTTTTGTGAGATTTAACAGCCTCGTTACATCACTAAGACAAGGCCATTCGATCGCCCTTCGTGTCTACAGCGGGTAAATCCTGTACAAGTTACCTTTGGAAAAGGAACATCAGCTGGAATTGCGTGCAGGAGATTCACTCGAGGACTGGGTCCACTTGAATAATACGTGTCCGCTATCAATGTTGGCATCAGAGCTTTTCAGATCAAGCCCATGACAAAAGTGAATTGCTACGTTTGCAATCAGTGAATGTTCAGATGTTATTTGACCGCAGAAGTATCATTGTGTATGTCAATGCCCGGATTCAAGAATGAGCCATGATATTGGCATTCTGAAGCTGTCCAAAATGCTTGGATTTTTAGGAGAAGATGGAACATTGAAGAAGAGCTTCATTGGCTTAATTGAGAAACCTCTGAATGGAAAAAACTGGAAGTTTAAACCCTTTTTGATTACTCCTTAACCATCACCCCCACTCTCAATAAAAGGGTGAAATACAGCTTTAGTAGGATTGAAACTTGTGTATAAAAGGAAAAAAGAAAGGAGTACTTCTTTTTACTTTGTATTACCTTTCACAACCCGGAATATCCCAAAGCACTTAACTTCAAAACCATTGGATATGAATAACCAACAGTGCACAGGGTTTTAAACTACACCTTTCAGAGGCTGCAGAAGTTCCTATCTTATAATCCGCCTAAAAATAAAATATTCCAGATGCTGCACATCTGAAATTAAAACAGAAACTGCTGGAAATACCCAGAATCGGTGGAGGAAGAAAAATAGAGTCCACGGCCAGGATTCTCCAATCATCGAGAGTCACTTTTCCCGCTGCCAGCGCACTCCCGCCAGTGGGTTTCCCAGCGGCATGGGGCGGTTTCAATGGGAAATTGACAAGCAGCCGGGAAGATCCCGCCACCAGCGAATGGAGAGCGGCAGAGAAACAGGCGGCTGGAGGACCGGAGAATCCAGCCCGTACATTTCCAGTCTGCGACCCTTCAATCGTTTGATTACCAACCACAGATATTACTCAACCTATTGAGTACTGTTCCATTTTTGAGGAGCCTGATAAGAAAGGAGCACATTTACCTGAAATCAGGGAGATTGCATGAACTGGGTCAGTAACCATTCTCTTTGTAATGCTCCGCTTTTATAGAGGTAGGGTAATCAGCCCAAATAGGGCCACCATTCTCACGTTCATATTTAGTAGCAGAACCTTCAGGTATTCAACACTCAATGGAGCAGAATTGCTCACATTGTGAACATTTTGTGCACTTTTCTCTCATCACCATAATTTATCCTTTCATTGTGAGCTGCACCCCTAACTGTTGTCTCCTCTCCAGATATTTACTCCCCAACTAATTGACAAACCAATGACTTAATGCAAGTTTTTCTTGTACCGGGAGCCTGTTCAGATTAGAAAATGTGCGACCTCACACCCTCTTAGCTGTCAGCGGAGTCTCAACTGTGTTCAAAGAATAACTCGAGCCCCATTTGTTCCTATTTTGTAACATAATTGTTGAACTTGTATGCGGACAACTTATTTCACCTCTTGGTCTCTCAACCCTTCCACTGTCTCTAAATTTTCAAACTGCTTGGTCAACATACTGGATCAGGAAAAGTATCCTCCACCTAAATATTCAGCTATTGCCTTCACTTCCCACCATAAACTCCACGTAGAAGTAGTTGGACATTTTAGAATGAGAGTTTTAGGCTAAGGGTGGGGGTCAGATTTAAAATAGAAATGAGGAGAAATGACTCAAAGTGTTGTGAATCTGTGGAATTCTCTACCCTCGAGTACGGTGGATGCCAGAACACATTTAAGGAGGAGATAGATAGATTTTGAATTAGTAGCGGAATGAAGGGTGATCAGGAGGGGGCAGAAAGGTGGAAATGAGGCCGAGATGAGATCAGCTATGAATGGTGTAGCAGGCTGGAGGGGCTGAATTGACTACTCCTGCTCTTCGTTCTTATGTTATTCCCTGGACATCAACTCCATTCCTCTCACAGTCACAGTCTGTATTGAACCAGATTATTCTCAATCTTAGTGTCAGATTTCACCCTGAGTTGAGCTGGCAATTACATGTCTGCGCCCTCAGCAAAACCATCCATTTCCACTGGTTACACACAAATTCTGAAACCCTGACCACTCCTGGCCAGCATTGTATGTCCTATCCTCCATACGTCAGGACTTCCGGTTGTGGCATGTAGGTGGAGATCGCATGTTTGGTGGCTCCTGCCAGAGCGGTCTTTTTTGGCCTTTTTAGCCCAGTTTGTGGTGAAGATTTGTCCGTGAGGAGCTGTGGGAAGGTTTGGGGCATTTATCCAGGGAATCCAGGGGAGAAGGCAGCGAACGAAAGTCCGCCGTCGAGCGTGCTGAGGGATGCAGCAGGGGGAAAGAGGTGGGAGAGAGCCCAGTGGGGTCGCACTCATCACGGTGGAGAAAATGATGGAGGTGATGGGCTGGGGAGTTCAAACAACTGTTTTTGAAGCATTTCGGAAAGCATCAGATGGGGATGACAGCCTCGCTTAAGGCGTGGGTGGGTGAGATCCTTGCCCCAGTGAGAGAGGAGTTGGTGAGAACTTTGACGATGGTGAAGGAGTAAGGGGAAAAAGGGAAAGGGCTGGAGGAGGTGGTTGTCACGGCATAGTGACCACTTCACCTCGGTGGATGAGGAGCTGCTGAGGGTGGCAAAGAAATACAGAGGTCAGAGAGCCAAGGCAGAAGACCTGGAGGATAGGTCGCGAAGGCATAACCTGAGAATCATGGGTGTGCCCGAAGAGGTGGAGGGCCACAGGCCTATAGCAAAGTTGATGGGGGAGGGGGCCACCCGGTACGAGTTGGACAGGGCCCACCAGTTGTTCCGGCCGAAACCGAGGATGAATGAACCACCGACGGCGGTGATCATCTGTTTCCATAATTTTCAGGTGAAGAAGAGAGTGCTGAAGTGGGCTAAGCAGAGGTGCAAGGTGGAATGGGAAGGCAAAGATATACGCAAACACTGGGACTTGACAACGGAGCTGGCAAGGAGGTGGGCAGCCTTTGGACGTGCCAAGGCGGCAATGTATAAGTGCAAATAGTGGTTTGGTGCGGTCTACTCAGTGAAGCTGAGGGCCATGGCAGAGACTATTACTTTGAGATGGCGGCGGACGTGGAGGGGTTTGTAAAGACAGAGGGCCTGGGATTGACTGAATATGGACTTCTGACAGTTTTTGACCGAGTTTTTCTTTGCTTCTTTTTTGTTGGGTTCTTTTTCTTGTCTGGGTGTTATGGATAATTACTTTTATTTTTTGGTGTACTGGGTTGGGTATGGGTGGTCTGGGACTCAGGGATGTTGGGGTTGGTGGAGGTTTTGGCAGGATGCAGGGTATGGGGGGTTTGGAGGGGTGAGGGGGGCATTGGGCCCTGGCAAGGGCAGCCAGGCTAGCAAACATAATGTTGGCTAGTGAACGGGATTGAGGTGGGGGGAGGGGCTGCGACCGTTGGAACCTGTATAGGCAGATTTCAATGGGCCTGGGAGATGTGAATGGTGGGGATGGGGAAATACTGGGTGAAGTGTTTTCAAGAGGAAGTGGTAAAGAGGTTGCTGGGAAGGGAGGGCGATAGTCACTAGGACTGGGGCTGGGTCCTTCCTACGAGGTGGGGCCTGGAAGGATGGTCATGGCAGGTAGGAAGGGTGAGCGGGAGGAGGGGTTGTAAAACCCCTGCTCCGAGTGGTGAAGTGGAAGATACAAGGGTTAGGGGGACCAGTGAAGAGAGCACGGTATTGGGGGGATTGGAATATGATGCTGGACCCGAGGTTGGTTCCTTCAAGGGGTCAAATGTGTTAGCTAGGTTTATAAAGGACATAGGAGGGGTGGACCCATGGAGATTTATGCACCCATGGGACAGGGAGTGTTTGTTTTGCTCCCCATTACACAAAGTGTATTCAACGATGGCCATTTTCTGGTAGGGAAGGTGCTGCTGGCTGGGGTGAAGAAGACAGAGTACCAGGCGATCGTGGCATCAGATCATGCACCGCACTGCGTTGGTGTGGTCTTGGAGAAGGGTCCGGCCCAGTGACTGGTGAGGAGGCTGGCTGTGGGCTTGTTGGCTGACCCGAATCTTTGCATCAAGGTGGGGAGGGTGAGTGAGGAATATGTGGAGTTCAAACAAAATGGAGAGATCTCGTCGTCATTTGTTTGGGAGGCATAGAGGGTGGTAGTGAGGGGTGAGGTCATCACATTTAAGGCAAAAGTGGATTGGGAGGCGTGGGAGGAGTGGCAGCATCTGATAGAGGGATTTTGGAGGTGGATGGAAGATACACGGAGGATCTGGAGCCGGGGCTGTTGGTGAGGAGGAAGGAGTTGCAGGCCTTGTGTCTAAGGGGACGTTGGGCAGTGAAGGCGAGTGCGGGGGGTTGTGATTGAGTAGGCCTGTCGATAGCTTGTGGGCCTGTTAGCAGAGGAGATTATGCAGATTAGAGATGGGACAGGAGGGGTAGTGGTGGCTCCGGAGCAGGTGAACAGGGTGAGGACTTTTATACGGGGTTATATAAGTGGGAGTGGCGGAGGGTGTGTTGCAGATGATGGAGTTTTTGGAGCGACTGGAGTGGCCGGAGGTGGGAGAGGAGGAGAGGGCCGGGCGAGGGGAGGCATTAGGGTTGGAAGAAGTAAAGGGTTGCAGGATAGGGAATATGCTAGGGTAATTTGGGGCGTTTCTGGAGTATAAATTGTATTTAGGGAACAGTGAGTTTTTGTTGTGTCTCTTTCAGGTGCAGGGGAGGGATGGGAAGGTTGCCAGCTCCATCGGCAGACTGTGGCGAGGGAGATTGTGCAGGTTAGAGATGGGACAGGAAGGGGGCTCCGGAGCAGGTGAACAGGGTGAGGACTTCTATAGGGAGGTATATCAGTCGGAGCCACCGGAGGATGAGTTGGAGATGATGGAGTTTTTGGAATGACTAGTGTCCGGAGGTGGGGGAGGAGGAGAGGGCCGGGTTAGGAGAGGCATTAGGGTTGGAGAAAGTGAAGGCAGCGATGGGGAAGATGCAGTCAGTTAGACGCTGGGTCAGGTGGGTTCACCACGTTCAACGGAATGCCATTGCCCAGCCATGCAGCTGCGCACACTGCCTAAAGCCCACTTTGAACCTGGTGCCACGGGTCGTTTATGTCCCCCCCCCCCTCTCCCCAGGGCACTCCCATCAGCTGCATGGCCATTCTCTAGCACAGCCAGTGCCATCTTCTTGGCTGGGATATGTAGGGAGTGCACTATGTATGTGCGGCTGCTGTCAGCCTCCCGGGCGTCGATCACAGACCCGGTGTATCCCACACCATTTTTCATTTCCACGCGGCACCAGTGCTAGCCCCGAATGGTCAGTGAAGGGGTCCAGGTGCGGCGCCGGTTTGTCTGTCATAAATTTCCACGGATTCTCCGTTGACATCAACACTTAGGGCTGAGGGCAGCACGGTGGCCTAGTGGTTAGCACAACCGCCTCACGGCGCTGAGGTCCCAGGTTCGATCCCGGCTCTGGGTCACTGTCTATGTGGAGTTTGCACATTCTCCCCGTGTCTGCGTGGGTTTCGCCCCCACAACCCAAAAATGTGCAGAGTAGGTGGATTGGCTGCACTAAATTGCCCCTTAATTGGAAAAAATAATTGGGTAATCTAAATTTATTAAAAAAAAAACACTTAGGGCTGGATTCTCTGATTTTGCGGCTATGTGCGGAGGAAGTGTGTGGCGGCGCCCCTGCACCGATGCTCCGTCCAATGGGGTGCTAGCAGCCGCGCCATGTAAAGGGCTTTACCTGCAGATACGGACGCAGAATGGCCGGGCCCATGGCCGCGCATGCGCACAGCGGCCACACCGTACAACATGGCGACGGCTGTGTGCGGACCCTGCCTACCAGATAGTGCTACCCTGTAACCCCCTCGCCATCCACGGACCACCCCCCCACCAGTCCCCCCTGCCAGTGGACCGGCTCTCCCCCATCCCCCCCCCCCCCCCCCCCCCCCCCCCAACTGTGGCGGCGCTGGAGACAGTCCATAGCCACCATGCCAGGTTCAGGAAAGTTGAGAGGACATGGCATCAGGAAGTCAGCCCATCGGGGGCGGAGCATCGGGAAAGGGCCTCAGGTGACGTCCTGAGGTCGTCCCTACAGCGTGCGGCGTACTTTTCACAGTAACTTCATTACAATGTAAGCCTGCTTGTGACAATAAAGATTATTATTATTACTATTATTATTGTTGTTATTACTCCCCGAGTATGCCATTTTTGAGGGGGCGGAGCTTCTGAAAAATGGCACCGCCCCCGAATTCAGCGTAAAAACGGATTCTCTGGCCGACTGCCAAACGTGATTTCAGTGTCGGTAATCGGAGAATCATAGAACTGTAAAATTTACAGTGCAGAAGGAGGCCCTTTGGCCCATCAAGTCTGCACAGGCCCTTGGAAAGACCACCCTTCTCAAGCCCACACCTCCACCCTATCCCCATATCCCAGTAACCCCTCCTAACCTTTTTGGACACTAAGGGCAATTTAGCGCGGCCAATCCACCTAACCTGCCGTCATTGACTGTGGGAGAAAACCAGAGCACCCGGAGGAAACCCACGCAGACACGGGGAGAACATGCAGACTCCACACAGGAAGTGACCAAGCCGGGAATCAAATTAATGGTCAGCACGGTAGCACAACTGGATAGCACTGTGGCTTCACAGTGCCAGGGTACCAGTTCGATTCCCCACTGGGTCACTGTGGTGGTATGATTAGCATAGCTGCCTGCCATTGGTGCAGAACACCGGCTTACCATTGGCCCTGGTCGGTCATGTGCCTCTCGACCGGTTGGTTGAGACCAGTCATGTGACGGCTCCCCGATTAGTCGAGAGACTGAGTTAACCCCGCCTCCAGGGTGGGGTATAAATACCCAGTACTCCCGGCGGTCGTCCTTCTACTGTAATCGACCGCAGGGCTAACATCTAGCAGGTTAAAGCCATACTTTTGTTCAGCAACTCATCTCGCGTTCAATTGATGGTACATCAATTTAATCTGCTAGAAATTTGAAGATGGAGCTCCAGATCAAGCCCGAATGACTCCGCATCAGCCTGCAAAGTCCGAACGCACCGGAAATCTTCAAGCATTGGCTGGCGTGTTTCGATGGCTATCTGGCGACCGCAAGCAGCCCCCCCACCTTGGCACAGAAGCTTCATATTCTCCATTCCAGCGTGGGCATGGCGGCCTACGCGATGATAGGGGAAGAAAAAGAGTACGACGCGGCCATGGATAAGCTGAAAGGACAGTTTCTTAAGCCGGTAAACCGAGTGTTCGCACGACATCTGCTGGCTACCAGACAACAGTTCCCCGGTGAGTCCTTAGACGATTTTTACCAGGCCCTCGCTGTCCTGGGGAGGAATTGCGCCTGCCTCCAAGTTTCAGCCACTGAGCACATGGAACTTTTGATCAGAGATGCTTTCGTGGCTGGGATGCAGTCCGCCGCTATCCACCAGCGGATGCTGGAAAAAGACGACCTCCAGACTTAAACGCCCGCGCCTATGTCCCCAGCCGCACTGCAGCGCCCTGGGCCTCCTGGCACGCTTCCGCACCACCATCCGCCGCTCTCGACCCCCTTCAGGCCTGCGCCGCTGGACGCCCCAACAAGTCCGCGGGGCCCTGCAGCTATTTCTGTGGGTTCGCCAAACACCCATGCCCGCGCTGCCCGGCCCGTTCTGCCCTTTGTAAGAGCTGCGGGGAGAAGGGCCATTTTTCGTCGGTCTGCCAGGCCAAATCGGTCGCTGCTGTGCCGCACAGCGACCGGGGATCTCCTCCTCCGGGCCCTTCCAGCGCCCAGGCCCCTGCGCCCGTCCTGCCTGCCTCTCTGCCCCCGCTCTCAGCCGCTCCAATCGGCCCGCCGGCACCGCTAACCCCGCCCCCAGCAACCACGAGGGTCCTGGGCGCCGCCATCTTGGGGCCCCGACTTCACGTCCGGGTCCTGGGCGCCGCTGTCTTGGGGCCCCGACTCCACGTGTGGGTCCTGGGCGCCGCCATCGTGGGGCCCCGACTTCACGTGCGGGTCCTGGGCGCCGCCATCCTGGATTGGCACACAAGGTCCTGCCAGCACCCACTCGGCCGGCGACGACGATGACTATGGATCTTCTCAACGGCTCGCGGCCATTCAGCTCGACCAGTCACGTCCACGCACGCTCGCCAAGACGACGACGCAAATCCACCTCAGCGGGCACGAGACGGGCTGCCTGCTGGACTCCGGGAGCACGGAAAGCTTTGTACACCCTGACACGGTAAGACGCTGCGCGCTCCCTGTCCATCCTATAAAACACAAAATCGGGTTAGCCTCAGGTTCGCACTCCGTCCGCATCACTGGGTGCTGCATCGCGGACCCCACGGTCCAAGGGAAGGTTTTTAAAAATTCTAAACTCCTTATCCTCCCCGACCTTTGCGCACCGGCACTCCTAGGACTGGACTTCCAGTGCAACCTGCAGAGCTTGACCTTCCAATTCGGCGGCTCTATACCCCCCTCACTGTCTGTAGTCTCGCGTCACTCAAAGTGGACCCCCCCTCCTTGTTTGCTAATCTCACCCCCGATTGCAAACCCGTCGCGACACGGAGCAGACGGTACAGCGCCCAGGACCAGAACTTCATCAGGTCCGAGGTCCAGGGGTTGCTGAAGGAAGGGGGTCATCGAGGCCAGCAACAGTCCCTGGCGAGCCCAAGTGCTGGTGGTCCGGACAGGGGAGAAAAACCGGATGGTCATCGACTACAGCCAGACCATCAACCGGTTTATGCAACTGGACGCGTATCCTCTCCCCCGTATTTCCACCATGGTAAACGAGATTGCGAAATACAAAGTCTTGTCCACTGTGGGCCTCAAGTCCGCTTATCACCAGCTCCCCATCCGCGCGAGTGACCGCAAGTACACCGCGTTTGAGGCTGATGGGCGCCTCTACCACTGCCTCAGGGTTCCATTCGGTGTCACAAATGGGGTCTCGGTCTTCCAACGGGAGATGGACCGAATGGTCAACAAGTATGGATTACGGGCTACCTTCCCGCATCTCGATAACGTCACCATCTGCGGCCACGACCAGCAGGACCATGACACCAACCTCCGAAAATTCCTCCAACCGCAATACTCCTTAACCTAACTTACAATAAGGATAAGTGCGTGGTTAGCACCGACCGTCTAGCCATCCTCGGCTACGTAGTGCGTAACGGAGTGATAGGCCCCGACCCCGAACGCATGCGCCCCCTGATGGAACTCCCTCTCCCCAATACCCTCAAATCCCTTAAACGTTGCCTGGGCTTCTTCGCTTACTACGCCCAATGGGTTCCCAATTACGCCGACAAGGCCCGTCCCCTCATTCCGACCACGACCTTCCCGCCGTCGTCAGAGGCCTACCAGGCCTTTAGCCACATCAAAGCGGACATCGCAAAGGCCACGATGCGCGCCATCGACGAGTCCCTCCCCTTCCAGGTCGAGAGCGACGCATCAGAAGTAGCTCTGGCGGCCACCCTGAACCAAGCGGGCAGACCCATGGCCTCTTCTCCAGAACACTCCAGGCTTCCGAACTCCGCCACGCCTCAGTGGAAAAGGAAGCCCAGGCCATAGTCGAAGCTGTGCGACATTGGAGGCACTATTTGGCCGGCAGGAAGTTTACCCTCCTCACAGACCAACGGTCAGTGGCCTTCATGTTCGATAATGCACAGAGGGGCAAGATTAAGAACGACAAGATATTACGGTGGCGGATCGAGTTGTCCACGTACAACTACAATATCTTGTATCATCCTGGGAAGCTCAATGAGCCTCCTGATGCCCTGTCCCGCGGTACCTGCGCCAGCGCGCAGATCGACCGCCTCCGCTCCCTCCACGCGGACCTCTGCCATCCAGGGGTGACCCGTTTCTATCATTTCATAAAGACCCGCAACCTGCCCTACTCCATCGAGGAAGTCAGGACAGTAACCCGTGACTGCCACATCTGCGCAGAGTGCAAAACCGCACTTCTAACCGCCCCGAGCGCGCTCATCTGATCAAAGCATCCCGCCCCTTCGAACATCTCAGCATAGACTTCAAGGGGCCCCTTCTCTCTAGCAGCCGTAACATTTACTTCCTGACGGTGATCGATGAATACTCCCGCTTCCCCTTCGCCATTCCCTGCCCCGACATGACCACATCGACCGTCATTATGCCTCCTCTCTATCTTCTCCCTGTTCAGCTACCCCGCATACATACATAGCGATCGGGGGCCCTCATTTATGAGCGACGAGCTGCGTCAATTCCTGCTCAGCAGGGGCATTGCCACTAGCAGGACGACCAGCTATAACCCCTGGGGTAACGGACAGGTCGAGCGGGAGAATGGTACCATCTAGAAGACCATACTACTGGCCCTCCGGTCCAGAGATCTCCCTATTTCCCGATGGCAAGAGGTTATCCCCGATGCCCTACATTCTATCCGCTCACTCCTCTGTACCACAACTAATCAGACACCTCATGAACGCCTCTTGTTTTCCCCCAGGAAGTCGTCCTCCGGATCCCCTCTCCCGGCATGGCTGGCCGCCCCGGACCCATCTTGCTCCGGAAGCATGTGCGGGTGCACAAGTCCGACCCGTTGGTGGAACAAGTCCAGTTACTCCACGCTAACCCGCAGTATGCGTACGGTCGGCAGGACACGGTCTCCCTCTCGGGAACCTGGCACCCGCCGCGTGCGGCCCTCCCCCCCTTCACTGCTCTTCGGGGGGTTTAAACTAATTCAACAGGGGGATGGGAACCTAAATTGTAGTCCCAGTGTACAGGATTTGAGAGTAGTGAGGTCAGGGTATAGGTTAAAAGTTCGAAAGAGGGCACCGGCAAGCAGGACGCTGGTTTGAAGTGTGGTCTACTTCAACGCCAGGAGCATCCGGAATAAGGTGGGTGAGCTTGCAGCATGGGTTGGTACCTGGGATCATCGATGTTGTGGCGATTTCGAGACATGGGTAGAGCAGGGACAGGAATGGTTGTTGCAGTTCCAGGATTTAGATGTATCTGTAAGAACAGAGAAGATGGTAAAAGAGGGAGGGGTGTGGCATTGTTAATCAAGGAAAGTATTACGGCGGTAGAAAGGACGCTTGAGTACTCGTCTACTGAGGTAGTATGGGCCGAGGTTAGGAACAGTAGAGGAGAGGTCACCCTGTTGGGAGTTGTCTACAGACCTCCGAATAGTTCCAGAGATGTAGAGGAAAGGATTGCAAAGATGATTCTCGACAGGAGCGAGAGAAACAGGGTAGTTGTTATGGGGGACTTTAACTTTCCAAATATTGACTGGAAATACTATAGTTCGAGTACTATAGATGGGTCAGTTTTTGTGCAGTGTGTGCAGGAGGGTTTTCTGACACAGTATGTAGATAGGCCAACAAGGGGCGAGGCCACATTGGATTTGGTACTAGGTAATGAACCCGGCCAGGTGTTAGATTTAGATGTAGGTGAGCACTTTGGTGATAGTGATCACAACTCGGTTATGTTTACTTTAGCAATGGGCAGGGATAGGTATATACCGCAAGGCAAGAATTATAGCTGGGGAAAAGGCAATTATGATGCTATTCGGCAAGATTTAGGATGTATAGGATGGGGAAGGAAACTGCAGGGGATGGGTACAATCGAAATGTGGAGCTTTTTCAAGGAACAGCTACTGCGTGTCCTTGATAAGTATGTACCTGTCAGGCAGGGAGGAAGTTGTCGAGCAAGGGAACCGTGGTTTACTAAGGAAGTTGAAGCACTTGTCAAGAGGAAGACGAAGGCTTATGTTAGGATGAGACATGAAGGCTCAGTTAGGGCACTTGAGAGTTACAAGTCAGCCAGGAAGGACCTAAAGGGACAGTTAAGAAGAGCGAGGAGAGGACACGAAAAGTCGTTGGCGGATAGGATCAAGGAAAACCCTAAGGCTTTCTATAGGTATATCAGGAACAAAAGAATGACTAGAGTAAGATTAGGGCCAATCAAGGATAGTAGTGGAAAGTTGTGTGTGGAATCAGAGGAGATAGGGGAAGCGTTAAATGGATATTTTCGTCAGTGTTTACACTGGAGAAAGACAATGTTGTCGAGGAGAACACTCAGGTTCAGTCGACCAGGCTAGATTGAATTGAGGTTCAAAAGGAGGAGGTGTTAGCAATTTTGGAAAATGTCAAAATAGATAAGTCCCCTGGGCCAGATGGGATTTATCCTAGGATTCTCTGGGAAGCCAGGGAGGAGATTGCAGAGCCTTTGTCCTTGACCTTTATGTCGTCTTTGTCGACAGGAATAGTGCCGGAAGACTGGAGGATAGCAAATGTTGTCCCCTTGTTCAAGAAGGGGAGTAGAGACAACCCTGGTAATTATAGACCTGTGAGCCTTACTTCGGTTGTGGGTAAAATGTTGGAAAAGGTTATAAGAGATAGGGTTTATAATCATCTTGAAAAGAACAAGTTGATTAGCGATAGTCAACACGGTTTTGTGAAGGGTAGGTCATGCCTCACAAACCTTATTGAGTTTTTTGAGAAGGTGACCAAACGGGTGGATCAGGGTAAAGCTGTTGATGTGGTGTATATGGATTTCAGTAAGGCGTTTGATAAGGTTCCCCACGGTAGGCTATTGCAGAAAATAAGGAAGTATGGAATTGAAGGTGATTTAGCGGTTTGGATCAGTAATTGGCTAGCTGAAAGAAGACAGAGGGTGGTGGTTGATGGCAAATGTTCATCCTGGAGTTCAGTTACTAGTGGTGTACCGCAAGGATCTGTTTTGGGGCCACTGCTGTTTGTCATTTTTATAAATGACCTGGAAGAGGGTGTAGAAGGATGGGTTAGTAAATTTGCAGATGACACGAAGGTCGGTGGAGTTGTGGATAGTGCTGAAGGATGTTATAGGATACAGAGGGACATAGATAAGCTGCAGAGCTGGGCTGAGAGGTGGCAGATGGAGTTTAATGCGGAAAAGTGTGAGGTGGTTCACTTTGGAAGGAGTAACAGGAATGCAGAGTACTGGGCTAATAGCAAGATTCTTGGTAGTGTAGATGAACAGAGAGATCTCGGCATCCAAGGACATAAATCCCTGAAAGTTGCCACCCAGGTTAATAGGGCTGATAAGAAGGCATATGGTGTGCTAGCCTTTATAAGCAGGGGGATTGAGTTTCGGAACCACAAGGTCATGCTGCAGCTGTACATAACTCTGGTGCGGCCGCACCTGGAGTACTGCGTGCAGTTCTGGTCACCACATTATAGGAAGGATGTGGAAGCTTTGGAAAGGGTTTAGAGGAGATTTACTAGGATGTTGCCTGGTATGGAGGGAAGGTCTTACGAGGAAAGGCTCAGGGAATTGAGGTTGTTTTCGTTAGAGAGGAGAAGGCTGAGAGGTGACTTAATAGAGACATATAAGATAGTCAGAGGGTTAGATAGTGTGGACAGTGAGAGTCTTTTTCCTCGGATGGTGATGACCACCACGAAGGGACATAGCTTTAAATTGAGGGATGATAGATATAGGACAGATATCAGAGGCAGTTTCTTTACTCAGAGAGTAGTAGGGGTGTGGAACGCCCTGCCTGCAATAGTAGTAGACTCGCCAACTTTAAGAGCATTTAAGTGGTCACTGGATAGACATATGGATGAAAATGGAATAGTGTAGGTCAGATAGGCTTCAGATGGTTTCACAGGTCGGCGCAACATCGAGGGCCGAAGGGCCCGTACTGCGCTGTAGTGTTCTATGTTCTATGTTCTATGTTCTACCACAGACCCCCCCCCCCCCGTCCTTTTTCTCCCAGCGCCCCACACAGGCCACCCCTCCCCCACCAGCCCGGGGTACGGAGACAGTTGAAGGACCATCGCTCCCGGACTCCAGGACATCAGCTGAACCACCACCATCGGCTGAACCAACGTCACCAACTCCACTGTGGCGGTCTGCCAGGACGTCACGGGCAACAAAAAGACTGATCGAGTCCATTTGACTTCAACACCACCATGGACCTTGTATGGACACTATGTACTGTTGCTAAATGTCTGGGCCAGTGGGAAGCCAAGGATGCATTTTTTTCCCTTCTCTCCTTACTACTCATACCACCAGTTTCTCCCCCCCCCCCCCAGCTCTCGTTGACACCCCCCCCCCCCCGGCTTCTTTCTCCGCAAGGGGTGAATGTGGTGGTATGATTAGCATAGCTGCCTGCCATTGGTGCAGAACACCGGCTTACCATTGGCTCTGGTTGGTCATGTGCCTCTCGACCGGTTGGTTGAGACCAGTCATGTGACGGCTCCCCGATTGGTCGAGAGGCTGAGTTAACCCCGCCTCCAGGGCGGGGTATAAATACGCAGTACCCCCGGCAGTCGTCCTTCTACTGTAATCGACCGCAGGGCTAACATCTAGCAGATTAAAGCCATACATTTGTTCAGCAACTCGTCTCGCGTTCAATGGATGGTACATCAGTCACTTGTCTGTGCGGAGTCTGCACGTTCTCCCCATGTCTGCGTGGGTTTCCTCCGGGTGCTCCGGTTTCCTCCCACAGTCCAAAGATGTGCAGGTTAGGTGGATTGGACATGATAAATTGCCCTTTGTGTCCAAAAAGGTTAAGAGGGGTTATTGGGTTACGGGGATAGGGTGGAAGTGAGGGCTTAAGTGGGTCGGTGCAGACTCAATGAGTTGAATGGCCTCCTTCTGCACTGTATGTATGTTCTATGTTCAAACCCGGGTCCCTGGAGCTGTGAAGTAACAGTGCTAACCAATGTGCTACTGTGCTGTCCTTCGTATCAGAAACGGAGAATCCTGCCTTCTAAGTGTGGGTAAACCGGTGAGAAACTCCCCAGGGCTGAAAATGTCATTGAATAGCTGTGGGCAACCCGGCGGCAGAGCTGGTGGGCATCTCCCTGTAAACACCCGTCACAAATGAACTTAGGAATTTTTCTGGAGAATCGCATCCCTTGTTTCCAAATCCCTCCCTTCCCGATCTCTTTAACCTCCTCCAGTCCTGCAACCAGTCGCCACCGGTCCACATCAGACACCATTTCCCTGGCCCTACACTCATCCCTACAGCATCTCGAAAACAAGGACTCCTACATCAGACTCCATTGACTACAGCTCCGCCTTCAACACCATAATCCCAGCCAAGCTCATATCAAAGCTCCAAAACCTAGGACTTGGCTCTCCACTCTGCAACTGGATCCTTGACTTTCTGACCAACAGACCACAGTCAGTAAGAATGAACACCAACACCTCCTCCACAATAGTCCTCAATACCGGTGCCCCGCAAGGCTGCGTACTTAGCCCCCTACTCTACTCCCTGTACACACACGACTGAGTGGCAAAACTTGGTTCCAACTCCATCTACAAGTTTGCTGACGATACGACCATAGTGGGCCGGATCTCAAATAACGATGAGTCCGAATACAGGAGGGAGATAGAGAACCTAGTGGAGTGGTGTAACGACAACAATCTCTCCCTCAATGCCAGCAAAACTAAAGAGCTGGTCATCGACTTCAGGAAGCAAAGTACTGTACACACCCCTGTCAGCATAAACGGAGCCGAGGTGGAGATGGTTAGCAGTTTCAAATTCCTAGGGGTGCACATCACCAAAACTCTATCCTGGTCCACTCACGTCGACGCTATCACCAAGAAAGCACAACAGCGCTTATACTTCCTCAGGAAACTAAGGAAATTCGGCATGTCCACATTAACCCTTACCAACTTTTACAGATGCACTATAGAAAGCATCCTATCGGGCTGCATCACAGCCTGGTATGGCAACTGCTCGGCCCAGGACTGCAAGGAACTTCAAAGAGTCGTGAATAACGCCCAGTCCATCACACGAACCTGCCTCCCATCCATTGATTCCATCTACACCTCCCGCCTCCGGGGGAAAGCGGGCAGCATAATCAAGGATCCCTCCCACCCGGCTTACTCACTCTTCCAACTTCTTCCATCGGGCAGGAGGTACAGAAGTCTGAGAACACGCACGAACAGACTCAAAAACAGCTTCTTCCCCACTGTCACCAGACTCCTAAATGACCCTCTTTTTTACTGACCTTATTAACACTACACCCTGTATGCTTCAACCAATGCCAATGCTTATGTAGTTACATTGTATATCTTGTGTTGCCCTATTATGTATTCTCATGTAATTACTTGAATTTTGTTTAATTCCCTTTTCTAATGATCTGTTGAGCTGCTTGCAGAAAAATACTTTTCACTGTACCTCGGTACACGTGACAATAAACAAATCCAATCCAATCCAATTTTAATGACTCCATTACTGGTGGCCTTGCCTTCAGCTGCCTTGGCTTTAAACTCTGGAATCCCCTCCCTAAACAGCGCCACCTCTCTTCCTTTAAGATGCTCCTTAAAAGGTCCTTTTACCAACCTTTCGGTCATCCATTGTAATATCTTCTTATGTGTCTCAATGTCAGACTTTGCTCTTGTGAAGCATGTTGGAATGTTTTCAAATGTTAAAGACTTTATAGAAATACAAGTTTTTTTAACCAAGTTTTATTTCTAGCCGTTGCTGTGTTATTGCAATTACACATTCAACTTATTGTACAACTTGTATTGATTGATTACAACTGTGTTGACCTTGCATGAGCAGATTTAGGATTAAATATTAATTTAAGGGGTGAAAATTTAACATGGGTGAGAATGTGTGTAGGTGCTTAAAGTGATAAAAATGCATCAGGAAACCAGCTTCAACCTGCCAACTTCAATAAACAAGCATCCAACCTGCTCCCAGGACGCATGGTGACATTTAAAATATGTTACACGGTTGGACCCTACGGTTTAACCTGCTTTCCAGGTTTACAATGACAGAGTTTCCAGGCAGCTGCAAAAATCATCAACTGCATAGTGCGAGGATAGATTCAGGGAGGAGGTAAATGATTCCAGAGCACTGCTTGTGCGCCAGGAGAAGCCACAACCTGTATTACCGGGAAGGGCAGCAGAAGCATGGAATACTACCATCTCCAAGACCTCCTTGGATAAGCATATGGATGATAAGGGCATAGTGTAGGTTAGATGGCCTTTAGTTTTTTTCCATGTCGGTGCAACATTGAGGGCCGAAGGGCCTGTACTGCGCTGTATCGTTCTATGTTCTATGTCCTCCTGGTCTGACACTATTCTGACGTGGACCTCCCTCCATAACAGCAATGAGGGTGTGCCTTCACCTCACCAAGTGCAGAAATTCACATTCAGAAGGGATTTAAAGATGACAGTGAGTTCTGGACAGCAGGTGATGCCCACATCGAATGAATGAATTGAAGACCCATCCTGGCCACCCTGGCTCCCCTCCATCAGACATTCCTCCACATACGAGTGCCACAGGATTGCTGATCAAAGCACTCCTGGGGTCAGGGAATGGACACCCCTCTCATCCGTTCCCCAGTGGAAGGTCAGCATGAGTTAAAGTTAGCTTGCATTAAACTTAAAAACAGCCTGCACCAGGTAGATAGGTGTATTGTGGCTAGTGTGAACCTTTGCATTTTGGGCACTCACTCGGACTAACTTGCCCCATAGATCTCAAGCTAACAAAAGGTTGTGATGCTTAATGGTGTTAATTTGTTTGTAACCACAGTTATAGATTTAAAACAGGCATATGGTTAAATTGATTACAGGAAATGATCATGTATTTAATGCACATGAATGTACCAAAGATCACGCGCTGACTCTCCGGAAAGATTTCTCAGTGTGGTAGCGAGCGGGAACTGCCGCTCGGCCCAGTGAGGCCGGCAATGCAATCCAGTGTTAATTGGTCCACTTAATGAGGCCCCACATGCTTCTCGCTGCAAGTGACGGCTCGCCAGCCGATTCACCGGAATCGCTCTCGTCAGCCCCCCGCTAACAAAGTCGAGCAGCGCATAAACAGCACTTGCAAAGCCAACCCCGCTCAGTTCACAGCCATAACGCTGAGACGGCCGGCCCCAAGGTTTGGAGACACGGACCTGGGGAGGCTCCTAGATGCGGTCAAGGCCAGAAGGGATGTCCGACTGAGGCTTCCAGAGGGTGAGCCACAGGGCCGCCAGTACCGCCTGGGGGTGAAGTGGCACCGGCCGACAGTTCAGGAAGCGTGACCAGGCGCTCTGGCCTCCAGTGGTGCAAGAATGTCAAAGACCGGGCAGCACGGTGAGTTGACACCCCCCCCACCGAAACCCCCCGCCCCCACCCAATGCGACCAGCCCCTCCCAACCCTCCATTTGCTCCCCAACACCCTTCAATGAAACCCACCCTTCACCCCCCTCCCTTCACCCACCCCCCCCCCCCCTCTCATGGTAGACTCAGCCCAACGCATCACACAAGCTTGTCACCCGCGCATTGACTCTGTCTACAGCAACTGCTGCCTCAGGAAGGCAGACAGCATTATCAGAGACCCCTCCCACCCAGGCATTGCCTTCTTCCAGACCCTTCCATCAGGCAGAAGGTACAGAAGTCTGAAGACCCGGACATCCAGACATAGGAACAGCTTCTTCCCCACAGCTACTAGACACCTCAACGGCTCCCCCTCGGACTGATCTGTTCCCTGAAAAAATACTTCACGATGACGCCCTATGATGCTCTTGCTCACGTATTTGCTTGGTTTGGCCCCTTGTTCCGTACTGTAACCAATCACTGTTTGTCGGTGTACTTTGTCGATTATTCTTTTTGTCTACTATGTACATATTGTGTACGTCCCCTCGGCTGCAGAAAATTACTTTTCACTGTACTTCAGTACATGTGGCAATAAGTCAATCAATCAATTAATCAAACTGCCCCCTCCCCCACCAATGTGAACCGCACATGTGGCTATAGCCCTCTCTGTAGCCCTGCAGGAGAAATTTCCCACAATCACCGGGAGAGGGCCCAAAACGGCAGAGGTGTGCTGTACAAAAGAATCCTCACGACCTTCGAGGATCAGGCCCTTGAGGTGACGGGGGAGGCTGAGGACAGAGCTGTCACCAACGCGGAGGGCGTCGAATACTACAGAGGTGAGAATCACCGGGCCCCACCTGCATGGACTGTCACACATGAGTTGTTATTTCCATATAGACTGTCGCATCCCTCCCACTGACCACATGTTCATTCTCCCGCAGGTCATCCAGACGACAGTCAATTCATCGAGATAGGATCTACCCCCATTTGGAAGCAAATGGACGTATTAGTGAGAGGCAGCATGGTTGGGGAGGTTGTGTCTCACTAACTTGATCGAGTTTTTCGAAGAAGTCACAAAGGTGATTGATGCAGGTAGGGCAGTGGATGTTGTCTCTCTGGACTTCAGTAAGGCCTTTGACAAGGTCCCTCTCGGTAAACAGGTACAAAAGGTGAAGTCACACGGGATCAGGGGTGAGCTGACAAGGTGGATACAGAACTGGCTCGGTCATAAAAGGCGGAGAGTGGCAATGGAAGGTTGCTTTTCTAATTGGAGGGCTGTGACTAGTGGTGTTCCGCAGGGATCAGTGCTGGGACCTTTGCTGTTCGTAGTATATATAAACGATTTGGAGGAAAATGTAACTGGTCTGATTAGTAAGTTTGCAGACGACACAAAGGTTGGTGAAATTGCGGATAGCGATGGGGACTGTCAGAGGATACAGCAGGATTTAGATTGTTGGAGACTTGGGCAGAGAGATGGCAGATGGAATTTAATCCGGACAAATGTGAGGTAATGCATTTTGGAAGGTCTAATGCAGGTAGGGAATATACAGTGAATGGTAGAACCCTCAAAGGTATTGACAGTCAGAGAGATCTAGGTGTACAGGTCCACAGGTCACTGAAAGGGGCCACACAGGTGGAGAAGGTAGTCAAGAAGGCATATGGCATGCTTGCCTTCATTGGCTGGGGCATTGAGTATAAAAATTGGCAAGTCATGTTGCAGCTGTATAGAACCTTAGTTAGGCCACACTTAGAGTATAGTGTTCAATTCTGGTCGCCACACTACCAGAAGGATGTGGAGGCTTTAGAGAGGGTGCAGAAGAGATTTACCAGGATGTTGCCTGGAATGGAAGGCATTAGCTATGAGGAGCAGTTGAATAAACTCGGTTTGTTCTCACTGGAACGACGGAGTTTGAGGGGCGACCTAATAGAGGTCTACAAAATTATGAGGGGCATAGACAGAGCGGATAGTCAGAGGCTTTTTCCCAGGGTAGAGGGGTCAATTACTAGGGGGCATAGATTTAAGGTGTGAGGGGCAAGGTTTCGAGGAGATGTACGAGGCTAGTATTTTACACAGAGGGTAGTGGGTGCCTGGAACTCGCTGCCAGAGGAGGTGGTCGAAGCAGGGACGATAGTGACGTTTAAGGGGCACCTTGACAAATACATGAATAGGATGGGAATAGAGGGATACGGACCCAGGAAGTGTAGAAGATTGTAGTTTAGACGGGCAGCATGGTCGGCACAGGCTTGGAGGGCCGAAGGGCCTGTTCCTGTGCTGTACTTTTCTTTGTTCTTTGTTCTTTGATGGCACCAGCCCATCATGGGTGGCCCCCTTCCCTGCCTCCCATGAGACCACCTTGGAGGAGAGCTCCGATGATGCCACCATCAATGTCACAGCTGTCATCCCCACACTCCACCATAATAATAATAATAATAACATAATAATCACTTATTGTCACAAGTAGGCTTCAAATGAAGTTACTGTGAAAAGCCCCTAGTCGCCACATTCCGGCGCCTGTTCGGGGAGGCTGGTACAGGAATTGAACCGTGCTGCTGGCCTGCCTTGGTCTGCTTTCAAAGCCAGCGATTTAGCCGTGTGCTAAACCAGCACAGATACATGCACCTCGGTGGGAAATGTTAGTGGACAGGCTTCTGGGGAACAATCCGGTGAGCACCAGACTGCTGCTGATGTACATCAGATGAAGGCAGGAACCCACAGGCGGGACAGCAGTTGGAGGGCTGCTGGATCCCAGGACCCAGCTGGGTCCCAGCCAGATGCTGAGCCTTTGGAACAGGGTTACCGGAGCTGATGGAGACGTTAGGGAGCAGCCGGGACATCCAGAAGGAAATGTCAGCGACACTGGAGGAGTTGATTGGAGGAATCCCAGAGGCTACGCGTGCAGCAATGCGTGGCACTGAGGACAACACTGCTAGGTTGGCGACCGCAGTGAAGACCCTGGTGCATGGGTTTGGCAACATGACTGAAGGTGTCCAAGGCATTGCACAGACGGTGACAGCCATGGCTGAGGGCCTCAGCAGTAGAGTGTCTGACCCAATGGGGGATGTGACCCAGTACCAGGCTGCCCTTGATGAGGTGCTGCGGGGCATGTCCCGCTCTCAGATGGGAATGGCAGAGGCACAGCGGAGCTTGTCCCAGCTGCAAGTAATTGCAGAGCATGTTCCAATCACTGAGGAGCATTGCCGAGGGTATCGACACACTGGTGCAGACATTGGGTTGCCGCCAGGGCTGGCAGAGCCAGATGGTGCAGGGGCAGCCAGGGCTCAATCCAGCTGCCGCTCCGTCCAGAGAAACAGGTGAAGCTCGCCATTGAACACTGTTACTACACAATAGCAGCATAAGGGATATTTGCGCGACACGGTCCCAGGTTCAATTCCAGTTTGGGTCACTGTCTGTGTGGAATCTGTACGTTCTCCCCGTGTCAGCGTGGGTTTCTCCGGGTGCTCCGGTTTCCTCGCACAAGCCCCGAAATATGTGCTGTTAGGTGAATTGGACATTCTGAATTCTCCCTCTGTGTACCTGAACAGGCGCCGGAATGTGGTGACTAGGGGATTGTTATAGTATCTTCATTGCAGTGTTAATGTAAGCCTACTTGTGACAATAAAGATTATTATTATTTTCCACCCACGGGATGTTGTTGGCAAGCCAAAGAAACATTCTGCCTTTTACACAAATGAGTGTTTCAACACCATTGTGACGTCAGGCAGGTGGGCCATACATTACAAAGACTGGCCTGACGGCTGTTCACAACAGGCAAAATACTGACCAGCACACGCTTGCAAAGTGCAAAACAGAGCATCCAACATTAGATGTTATTCTGCAATTGACACTTGCTAAACAATCCTGATTGTGTTCACTTATGTATGCTAGAAGCCACATATGGTCAAACACACGGCCCTATCTTCTGCAGGCAGAAGGAGCATGGACCTTGTGCCATTTCCAACTAAGCAAAAGCTCGTGAGACTGCCATTCCCTGGTTCATTCCTCATGATAATGCCTTCAAAAATCAGAGGCAGTCTGCTTGGTTTGAATTTGAAATAACAGTTTGGCCATTAATTATTCTCTGCTGTATTCCCCATGGCAGCACCTCTACCGGAGTCCACTTGCCAACAATCAGCACTCTCTTCTCATGTAATATAAGTTAGACCATAAGACTGTAAGACATAGGAGCAGAAATAGGCCATTTGATCCATCAGGTCTGCTCCACCATTCAATCATGGCTGATATGTTTCTCATCCCTATTCTCCTGCCTTTTCCCCAAACCCCTTACCCCTTTTACTATTGCTTTATCTTGCATAGCTGTCTTGGTGAGTGCAAGATTAAAAACTTCGACAACAAGTCTCTTTTTTCAGCAATAAGTAAGGTAAAGTCACCATAGTCCCAGATGACCATATTCTCAAGTCAATGCTACCAAACCACAATGTTTATAAACATTTAGCTGTGGGTGGCAGCTCCTGAGCACATCAAAAGCAGATTAGTGTTTTTTACTGAGGAAAAGAGGAAATAAAAGCACTTAACTACTAGATGTTTATAAACATTGTGGTTAGGTTCAAAGCAGGCTATTTGAGATGCATTCAAGCATGAAGGGAAATGAAAATAAACAATCCAGACATCTGTCTCTGGAAGCTATTACCCTGTCAATTACAGCCCACTAAAAACGATTTATCTTTGAAAGTGAATAGAAACATTGCAGATCAAAGGATCCGAGGTGGTTTAAAGCCTTGTGTTGTGTTTTGGCTTTCTATGAAATAAAACTTGCTGCTGTCTCTACATCTGTCTGAGGCAGGAGCTGTAAGTGGCAGGCAAGTAAAAAAGCAGTGACTTTTCACTATTTCTACCTAGACTGCTTTTTTGTTTCCAGGCATGAGGACTGATATTGATTGATTGATATTTATTTATTGTCAAATTTACCGAAGTACAGTCAAAAGTATTTTTCTGCGGCCAAGGGAACGTACACAGTACGTACACAGTAGACAAAAGAATAATCGCAAAGGATATTGACAAATGAAAGAGAAAATGCTGGAAAATCTCAGCAGGTCTGGCAGCATCTGTAGGGAGAGAAAAGAGCTAACGTTTCGAGTCTGTTGACTCTTTGTCAAAGCTACCGATATTGACAAATGATACATCAACAAATAGTGATTGGTTACAGTGTGGAACAAGGACCAAACAAGCAAACAAGCAAGAGCAACATAGGGTGTCGTGAATAGTGTTCTTACAGGGAACAGATCAGTCCGAGGGAGAGTCATTGAGGAGTCTTGTAGCTGTGGGGAAGAAGCTGTTCCTATGTCTGGATGTGCGGGTCTTCAGACTTCTGAACCTTCTGCCTGATGGAAGGGTCTGGAAGAAGGCAATGCCTGGGTGGGAGGGGTCTCTGATAATGCTGTCTACCTTCCTGAGGCAGCAGTTAGTGTAGACAGAATCAATGTGAGGGTGGCAAGCTTGTGTGATGTGTTGGGCTGAGTTCGCCACACTCTGCAGTTTATTGCAATCTTGGACCGAGCAGTTGCCATACCAAGCTGTGATGCAGCCAGGTAGGATGCTCTCTATGGCACATCTGTAGATGTTTGTGAGAGACTATGCCGAATTTCAACAGGCAGTACAATAGAGGACTGAGCACACATCCTTGCGGGGCCCCGGTGTTGAAGACTATTGTGGAGGAGGTGCTGTTGCCTATCCTGACAGATTGCAGTCTGTTGGCGAGGAAGTCAAGGATCCAGCTGCACAGGGAGGGGTCAAGTCCAAGATTGCAGAGTTTGGTTATTAGTCTTGTCAGGATCATGGTGTTGAAGGCGGAGCTGTAGTCTATGAACTGCGCAGTCTGATGGACTGATGGGGCCTCTGATGGAGGGATCTCTGATAAGAGAGGGTCTCTGATGGGTTATCTTTGATATGGGGGTCTCTGATGGGGAGGTCCTGATGGAGGCTTTGAGATATGGAAGTCTAATGGCGGGTCTGGGAGGTCTCTGATGGAGGTTTGACATGGGTGTCTGGTAGGGAAATCTGATGGGGGTCTGTGGTGGAGGGGTCTGATGGGGGTCTGTGGTGGAGGGGACTATGGGGGTCTGTGGTGGAGGGGTGTGATGGGGGTCTGTGCTGGAGGGGTGTGATGGGGGTCTGTGGTGGAGGGGTCTGATGGGGGTCTGTGGTGGAGGGGTCTGATGGGGGTCTGTGGTGGAGGGGTGTGATGGGGGTCTGTGGTGGAGGGGTGTGATGGGGGTCTGTGGTGGAGGGGTCTGATGGGGGTCTGTGGTGGAGGGGTGTGATGGGGGTCTGTGGTGGAGGGGTCTGATGCGGGTCTGTGGTGCAGGGGTGTGATGGGGGTCTGTGGTGGAGGAGTGTGATGGGGGTCTGTGGTGGAGGGGTCTGATGGGGGTCTGTGGTGGAGGGGTCTGATGGGGGTCTGTGGTGGAGGGGTGTGATGGGGGTCTGTGCTGGAGGGGTGTGATGGGGGTCTGTGGTGGAAGGGTCTGATGGGGGTCTGTGGTGGAGGGGTCTGATGGAGGTCTGTGGTGGAGGGGTGTGATGGGGGTCTGTGGTGGAGGGGTGTTATGGGGGTCTGTGGTGGAGGGGTCTGATGGGGGTCTGTGGTGGAGGGGTGTGATGGGGGTCTGTGCTGGAGGGGTGTGATGGGGGTCTGTGGTGGAAGGGTCTGATGGGGGTCTGTGGTGGAGGGGTCTGATGGAGGTCTGTGGTGGAGGGGTGTGATGGGGGTCTGTGGTGGAGGGGTGTGATGGGGGTCTGTGGTGGAGGGGTGTTATGGGGGTCTGTGGTGGAGGAGTGTGATGGGGGTCTGTGGTGGAGGGGTGTGATGGGGGTCTGTGGTGGAGGAGTGTGATGGGGGTCTGTGGTGGAGGGGTGTGATGGGGGTCTGTGGTGGAGGGGTCTGATGGGGGTCTGTGGTGGAGGGGTCTGATGTGGGTCTGTGCTGGAGGGGTCTGATTGGGGTCTGTGCTGGAGGGGTGTGATGGGGGTCTGTGGTGGAGGCGTCTGATGGGGGTCTGTGGTGGAGGGGTGTGATGGGGGTCTGTGGTGGAGGGGTCTGATGGGGGTCTGTGCTGGAGGGGTGTGATGGGGGTCTGTGGTGGAGGGGTCTGATGGGGGTCTGTGGTGGAGGGGTGTGATGGGGGTCTGTGGTGGAGGGGTCTGATGGGGGTCTGTGGTGGAGGGGTCTGATGGGGGTCTGTGGTGGAGGGGTGTGATGGGGGTCTGTGGTGGAGGGGTCTAATGGGGGTCTGTGGTGGAGGGGTGTGATGGGGGTCTGTGGTGGAGGGGTGTGATGGGGGTCTGTGGTGGAGGGGTGTGATGGGGGTCTGTGGTGGAGGGGTGTGATGGGGGTCTGTGGTGGAGGGGTGTGATGGGGGTCTGTGGTGGAGGGGTCTGATGGGGGTCTGTGGTGGAGGGGTCTGATGGGGGTCTGTGGTGGAGGGGTGTGATGGGGGTCTGTGGTGGAGGGGTCTGATGGGGGTCTGGTGGAGGGGTGTGATGGGGGTCTGTGGTGGAGGGGTCTGATGGGGGTCTGTGGAGCAGGGGTCTGATGGGGGTCTGTGGTGGAGGGGTCTGATGGGGGTCTGGTGGAGGGGTGTGATGGGGGTCTGTGGTGGAGGGGTCTGATGGGGGTCTGTGGAGCAGGGGTCTGATGGGGGTCTGTGGTGGAGGGGTGTGATGGGGGTCTGTGGTGGAGGGGTGTGATTGGGGTCTGTGGTAGAGGGGTCTGATGGGGGTCTGTGGAGCAGGGGTCTGATGGGGGTCTGTGGTGGAGGGGTGTGATGGGGGTCTGTGGTGGAGGGGTGTGATTGGGGTCTGTGGTGGAGGGGTCTGATGGGGGTCTTTGGTGGAGGGGTCTGATGGGGGTCTGTGCTGGAGGGGTGTGATGGGGGTCTGTGGTGGAGGGGTGTGATGGGGGTCTGTGGTGGAGGGGTGTGATGGGGGTCTGTGGTGGAGGGGTGTGATGGGGGTCTGTGGTGGAGGGGTCTGATGGGGGTCTGTGGTGGAGGGGTCTGATTGGGGTCTGTGGTGGAGGGGTGTGATGGGGGTCTGTGGTGGAGGGGTGTGATGGGGGTCTGTGGTGGAGGGGTCTGATTGGGGTCTGTGGTGGAGGGGTGTGATGGGGGTCTGTGGTGGAGGGGTCTGATGGCGGCCTGTGGTGGAGGGGTGTGATTGGGGTCTGTGGTGGAGGGGCCTGATGGGGGTCTGTGGTGGAGGGGTCTGATTGGGGTCTGTGGTGGAGGGGCCTGATGGGGGTCTGTGGTGGAGGGGTGTGATGGGGGTCTGTGCTGGAGGGGCCTGATTGGGGTCTGTGGTGGAGGGGCCTGATAGGGAGCTGGGAGTGGGGTGGGCAGGATTTACTCTGTGGGGGACTCTCTGATGGATGTTGGAGGCACCTATGTTAAATACTCATCCAATTACCATTTATGTTTGTTTCCCTGCGCTCCTACTGATTCCTTCATTGTTGATGTAACTATGGCCCTCCTGACCCTGACTCCTGCTGTTCATGAGGCCAGGTGTACCCTCACTTTCCCAACTCCCCCCCCACTTAATGAGTCATCCGCGATGCCCACCATGTGCCTTCCGCTTCCAATCTACTTGATTTAACCCCCTTCTCTGACTATGGCTGTACCCGCTGAATCCCAATACCATCCTTCAAACCCCAAATTCAAAATCAAAGTCAGTAACTCATGGACCACGGCCTTAAGGGAGAACTCTCTACGATGCTCCCTGCCCTGAGTTTCCATCCGCTTACAATCAGACCAAAATATGCGTGATATGCTTTCCCTTTTAAGACACCCAGGACTGTCTACCTTCCTTCCCAGGATTGCTTTCCTCTCTTCCCAGCTAGTCATCCCTCCCTTGTGCACCTCGGCCTTCCAGCATTCGATCTAAATCGGGAGGCTAACAGTTCTGAACCATCCTCAAGATGGGTACAGCAGCGATTCACTTCAAAACCCAGGAAGAAGACAGCCTTACCGGGTGCATGCCACTTATGTGAATTCATAAATGTGAGCGTTGTAATTTCTGACTGCTGGGGTGCCTAATTTGGAGAGGAAATTAATCCTGGCAAGACGGCCTTTTAATGAGCCTACACAACATACTCATGTATGCAAAAGAACTTCCTAACATTGCTCATCAATAAGCTTTTCCCCTGTTATATTCCGGAGAACATAATGGCAAAGATTCATCCTGCAGTCGGGAAATTGCTTTTCAGCCCCATGCCGAATTAATTATCCCCCACCACCCCTCACACCCAGCATCTACTGCAGTGGGATTTAACTTTTCAGCCTATCTATGGCCAAGCTTCTGATTTAATGTTTCCTTATGTGGCATAAGGTGACCTCATTAAGTAATTAAGGTTTTTAAAATATTTTTATTCGGTTTTTAACATTTTATAGATAAAGCAAACCGACAGAAAGCGATAAGAATAACAGAAGACCCCCCACCTTTACCAACCAATACATATATGACTCGAAAAATAACCTCCCCCTCACAATCTCGAGCCACCTGCACCCCCCAGATACCTGGTGAGTCGTCTCCTGTTCCTGGTGGGGAGACCAAAAAACACTCGCTCTTCTCCAAATTCAATTTGTTTCCCGTAAAAGCCCCAAATCGCTAGAGCAACCCCACTATATCCCTGTTATTATCCCGGCGGAGGTCATGGGATAGGAACCATCAGGGTTCCCGTGCTCTCCAGGGAATATGAACCCCTAGTAAAGGGGCGGAGCTCCCCGGTATAAAAATCCGACCTGGGAGCCGGTCATGGAAGGGGACCCTCTGGGAAATGGTGGTGAATTGATTGTAAATAATAATAAACCTCTTTGTGCTCTAACCCATGGCTTATCCCCCACCGTGGGAACCAGGTTGAAAGTATACAACAAAAGTTCGTTAGCATACAGGGACACCCAATTCTCCACCCCCCCCCCCCCCCCCCCCCCCCCCCCCCACACTATCCCCCTCCACTTATTTGAGCTCCTCAGTACAATGGCCAAAGGTTTAATCGCCAGTGTAAACAAAAGGAGGGACAAGGGACACCCCTGCCTCAATCCCCTCCGCAGCTGAAAATATCCCCAGTTCACCTCATTCGTACAAACACTCGCCATTGGTTCCTTATGAACAATTTGATCCAGGCCCCAAACCTAGGCCGAATCCCAAACCTTTCCAACACTACAAACAAATAACTCCACTTTCCTCGATCAAACACCGTCTCCACATCCAACGCCACCACCACCTCCTGCTCCCTGTCCTCCTGATAGGGAGACCACCATGTTTAGCAAGTGCAGAACATTCGAGGACAACTGTCTACCCTTTACAATCCCTGCCTGATCCTCCCCAACCACCTCCAACTCAGCACCAAAACTTTGGCAAAATCTTGACATCCACATTTAACAGGGATATTGGCTGATACAACCCACACTCCACTGGGTCCTTAACCTTACTTAAAAAAGTGAAATAGAAGTCTTTCCCATCGTCTCTGGAAGCACGGACCCCCCCTCTACCCCTCCCTAGCTACCATGTTCTCAAACACCTTCACCAACAGCAATGCCAGCCTCTCAGAAAACATCTAATAAAATTCCACCGGGAATCCATCCAGCGCCGGTGCTTTACCCGTTTGCATTTTCCCTATCTCTGTCCGAACTCCTCAATCCCCACTGGCTCCTCCAACCCTGCCCTATCCTCCTCTTCCATGTGGGTCACTCCAGCCCCTCCAAAAAATCCCTCACATCTGACTCATTCTCCAGGAGCTCCGACCTATAAATCCTCTTCATAAAACTCCTCTGTGGTGAATGTAATTCACACTGTATTGTATTGTGTCCTTGTGGGCTCTCTATTCACACTGTATTGTGTTGTGTCCTTGTGGGCTCTGTCTGTGAGCCGTTGCTTGGCTCTGCCCACAGGGGGAGTTGAGGAGCTTGTACAGGGCTCCACGCTCGGCTCCGCCCATGGCTTCACCCATGGCCCCTCCCACTACCGGAAGTATAAAGTGCTGCAGCTGTGTGAGCCTACCCTCAGTTCTTCTGGTCGCAGGCAGGCTCAGTTGTAAGTCTATTAAAACCACAGTTTACTTCCAATCGTGTTCCGAGTGAATTGATGGTCACATCAATTTAATAGACTTAAGAAAACTACTATGGAATCAGCCCTCAAACCTGATCGACTAGAACTTGACTCGCAGGCTGCAGAAGCGAAGGAAATTTTTCTACACTGGCTTCGGTGTTTCAAGGCCTACCTGGCTGCATCGACCACCTCTGAGACTACAGAGGAGCAGAAACTCAGCCTACTGCATGCACGGGTGAGCCATCGCATCTCTACGCAACTCAATTGTACCGACTCCTATACTGAGGCCCTCGCTATGCTCGACCGATTGTACGTGCGGCCGGTAAACGAGGTCTACGCGTGGCACATTTTCACTACCTGTGCTGCAGCCGTGTGAACCTGCCCTCAGTTCTTCTGGTTGCAGGCAGGCTCAGTTGTAAGTCTATTAAAACCACAGTTTACTTCCAATCATGTTCCGAGTGAATTGATGGTCACATTATCCTCAAATGCCCTATTCATCTTCTCTGGCACAGTTACCAGCCCCCTCACCGCATCCCGGAACAAACAATCTCCGAGAGGTCCCCTGCCGGTGGAGCTGTCCTGCCAGCAAGTGACTGGCCTTTTCCCTGTACTGTACACCACACCCTTTGCCCGACTCAACTGGCGTACCACTTTCCCTGTGGACAAAAGATCAAACTGCGTCTCCAGTTTCTTTCTACTGGCCAAAGGTTCTGAAGTGGGATCTTCTGCATACTTCCCATCAACTTCCATCGCTGCTGCTCCTCTCTTCCCTTCCTATCCACCTGCTCCGTGGACGCGATGATCTCGCCCCTTACCATCGCCTTCAGCGTCTCCCATACCACCGACGGTGAGACTTCCGCATTCTTAATAAACCCCATATAATCATCAATCACCTTTCCCACCCTCACACCAAAACCCGGATCTGCAAGCAGCCCCACGCTGACCTCTGTGCAGGCCCCTTCTCGAAGATCACATCCACCAGTGTGCAGAGCGTGATCTGAAATAACGATCGTCGAGTATTCTGCTTTCCTCACCCCCGACAACAACCATCTCCCCATAATAAAGAAGTCAATCCTTGAGTTCCCATTATGCACTGATGACAAAAAGGAATACTCTCTTCCGCCTGGACACGTCTGCTTCCCCCATTTCCTTCATAAATGCAGCCAACACCTTTACCTTCCAACCTCGCCCTACAAATGGGACCAAGCCTTGCCCCTAGTCACCGTCAACCAACTACCCCTCACCCTTCCCCCATCCCAGAAACCCCACCAACCACTTCCTGTTGAAACTGCTTCACTCTGCATTCTCCCCATCCCCCCACCATTCACACCTCCGAGGCCAGCCAAATTTAGTTTATGCTCCTGTGCAGGACCTTGAATCATTTTATTACATTAAAGGTTAATACATTGTTTTAGTCCTACACTAGAGCAAGTGATGGATATCATTGTTTATGTTAGTCTGCTGCAGCGAAAGACTGAATAATGGCCCAACATGGAGACAGCATTCTCCAAAGTTCTCATTGGAGGTGCTGATGGAGGAGGTGCAACGGAGAAGAGGTGTTTTATCCACAAAGGGTCAGGAGAGCCTCCAGACAAATACACCACACCCCATCACTCACCTACCAGGAACTTTTGCCAATCAGAACTCTTACCTAGCATTCCTGGCTGCACCTCAGCCCTGTTTCAAACCTCACACCCATATCTCGTATCTAATACGCACAGTCAGCTATTCGACCAAGACAGCCACTCATTGAAAGAGATTTCACCATGTACAGTGACACACTTCTATTTCTCTTGCAAGACAAAGTGGCAGGCAATTGGAGTTAACTGGCAGGACAAACATGCCAACATGTCCTTAATGCCATGGAGGAGTTGGTACTCACCATCATTGAGGTGTCTATTGCTGAGGCTATGGATAATGGAGGGCCTGACGCAGCAGAAGATAACACCATCCTCAAGCCTAATTATCCTTCTCATATCCCACTTCCTCTTCATTTCTCCTACGACTTATAAGCTGCTTTAGTGCAAGCATGTATCCTAGGAGCCTCAAGGATCTCCAGTACATGCCAATTTGGGATGTTGCAATTCAGTGTAGAAGGAGCCCCTCACATAAAAGCTAATTGCCGCACCACCTTCTCATCCACTGGCAATGCAGTACTCATCCTGCTGATGTTGTAAGTAGCAGATATAACTAAAGATGTTCTTACTAAGCGTACCAATCTCACAAGCTCTTCATTATTGAGGTTCAGGTTGGAGAATTGTTCTTTCTACACTCTGGGTAGATACGGCCTCTGGATAATAAGCTCCCAAAAGCCACTCCACAAATGTGGGCAGGGGACAAATCGGCCGGCTCCCGTTCTGAGCCATCTGATAGAGCAGGTTTGCAATCTGACAACAAATACAACATTTTTCCATAGCGTCTGAAATAAAATATCCCAAGGTGCTTCCCCGAGTTATTCCAAAGTAGATATGGCACTGAGCGACACAGGGAGAAACAGGGCCAGATGACCAACAGTTTAATGAAAGAGGTTGGGTTTAAGCAGTGTTTTAAAGGAGGGAAACAAGGCAGAGAGGTGTAGGGAGATATTCCAGACCCCATTGACAAAGCAAATGAAGGTACTGGCCACCACAAATTAAAATTGGGAATGGTCAGGAGGCCAGAATTCAATGAGTGCCGATACCGTGGGGGAGATTACAGAGAAGGGATTACATGATGGAGGAGGGAATTCAAACAAGAATGAGAATTTTAAAAGCAAGATGTTGCTTGACCAGAGGCCATCGTGGATCAAGGAGCACCAGTTGATCATGCGGTTCCTCGTAAAATCTTGGACTTTTAAACTGATTCTATCTCTGATCAGTGCTTTTCAGATTTTACAACAGCAGAAGCAACAACTATGTCCGTGAGAAATGTTTTACAGGTGTGGGATTATGTTGTGTTTGCCGCAATGCTGGTTGTATCTACTGCAATTGGGTTCTACTTTGCTTTTAAACCTGGAAAGACAAAAGGAGGAACTACAGAAGAGTTCCTAATAGGAGACAGGTAGGTTTGAAGTTGTCTTGCATTTTAAAAGCACAAGTTGAGTCAAATCATGTAGAGGATATGAAAAAATATGGCTTTAATAACAACACTCTGGGGAATGAGAAGTAATTTATATACCAGTTGGTAAAAACAAATCCAGGGTTTTATATCAGATCTATGCTCAGTGAGGGCTGGATCACTATCGGTCAGATGTTCCAAAAATAGAAATAGATAAATATAAGCAAAATACTGTGGCTGCTGGAAATCTGAAATGAAAACAGAAAATGCTGGAAAAACTCAGCAGGTCTGGCAGCGTCTGCGCAGAATTAATGTATTGAGTCCATTGACTTCTTCAAGACTGCAGCTGAGTTTATCCAGCATTTCCTCTGTTTATATTAGAGAAAGGTGAAATTGGGTGAGGGGAGAACTGTCACTATTATTCAGTGACTTTCTGCCAAGAGTGCTTTATGTGGATGTTGGAGGAAGATATTCGTTAACATATCCTCAAATACAATCAACTGGCATTTTAATACATGTAACCCGAAGATGAGATAGTGAAGAAATGGCAACACTTGTACAGCAGGTCAAAGTAAGAGTCACCACTGTCAGGAGATGAGGTATGCGGAGCAAGGGAGTGGTTTTAGTGAGAAAATGTGACCGTATTTTCTATTGCTTCAGACAAATTTCTGCAATCCCAATTGCGCTTTCATTGGCTGCCAGTTTCTTGTCTGCAATCACCGGTAAGTCAATTTTGTTCATTTTGCAGAAATGGGAAAATAGTGAATGAAATATGTCATTTAGAATTTGACCTTTCTATGATCTCCTGGACAAGTGCTATTAAATTGGCATGAAACATTCCAAACTGAAGCTAGTTTACATATTGGACCCGTTTAATTGTGAACTGACAGCCGTACATACACACAAATTAGTTTGGCAGGGGGATGGGAACCAGAGCTATGGATCAGAGGATAGGGTAGCTGCTGAACAGGCAGAAATAGCATGCAGCGAATCTGTGAGGAAGGATAGACAGTTGATAGGGCAAAGTTACACTCAGTGGGATGGGTTAAAGTGTGTCTGTTTCAATGTAAGGAGTGTCAGCAATAAGGGAGATGAACTTAGAGCATGGATCAGTACTTGGAACTACGATGCTGTGGCCATTACGGAGACATGGATTTCACAGGGGCAGGAATGGTTGTTAGATGTTCCGGGGTTTAGATGTTTGAAGAAGAATAGGGAGGGGGAGTGGCACTGTTAATTAGAGAGTGCATCACAGCTGCAGGAGGGTTAGTCTACTGAGTCAATATGGGTGGAGGTCGCGCATGCGTGTGGGTTACCTTCTCCATGCCGGCCCCAATGAAACGTGGCGGAGACCCACAGGGGCCCGGCGTGAAGGAACATAGGCCCCCAGGCCACTGTGAAGACCCCGCCCGGAGTCAGATCCCCCCCCCTCCCCCCCCCGCAGCACGAACACCAAGGTCCCCCCCCCCCCCCCCCCCCCCCACCGGCAGCACGAACACCAAGGTCCCGCCCACCCCCCCGCAGCACGAACGCCAAGGTACCCCCCGCAGCACGAACACCAAGGTGTCCCCCCCCCCCCCCGCAGCACGAACACCAAGGTCCCGCCCCCCCCCCCCCCCCCCCCCCCGCAGCACGAATACCAAGGTCCCGCCGGAAAGGACCACACGAGAACGACGCCGGTGGGACTCGGCGGGCACTCGGCCCATCACGCGGGGAGAATCGCCGGGGGTGGGCCCTGTTGAGCGGCCCCCGGCCGGCGCCGCACCGACCGCACCGGTGCCATTGACGACGATTTTCCGGTCGCCGGAGAATCAGCAGACTGACGTCGGAGCGGCGCCTCGTGATTCGCGCCCCACCCGGGCGATTCTCCCCACCCGGCGTGGGGTCGGAGAATCCCACCCCCAGTCTTTATGGTTGGAGTTCATGTTATAAAACAGGATATTTTGAATACCCTTCCAAATTAATCTGCTGGAATAATCTGCCTCTTTACACAGTCTGTCCCTGAAAAGGCGACCTTGTCCAAATGGACATACAGAGTCGCATCAATGATTTATTTTCACAATGTACCTATCACAAAATTATCTTCATGACTTTTCTTAATTTTATGGTGTGGAGAAGAGCATCAATAGAATGACTGAGTCTGAAGACTCCGTACTCTTATTTCTCCGAGAATATCACTGAGACATGCATTTATTGGGCCATTAACACACTGTTAATAAATCAAGGAAATTTGGCATTTTTGGCATTACAGCAAAATAACATTATGGGTGCGATTTAATGGGCATGTCGCGCTTGAGCGAGAGGGGGAGGCCAACATCGGGAAATGTGACAGGCGGCAATCGGTTCACGATCTAACCGGCCCGTCCCCTTTGGTGAGATTCTAATCCCACCGCAGCGGCAAACCAATAATCATCGATTAATGCCAATCTCCATACAATTAACAGGAACAACAATTTATCTATTGGCCTCTCATAATCTAACCGCCTCCCCAGCAAGCGGTCACACAGGCGTCAATCAGGACACCTATTTAAAAACGTGAAGTTGGCAGAATGCCGGCTGTGGGGATCCGAGGAGGTGAGCAGCCATTTTCACTCACGGCAATGAGCCAAGGGGCACTGGGGTTGCTGCCCCTGCTCGGGGGAAACTGACAAGGGGGCCCACGTGAAGGTCAGCCTCAGTCTTGGGGGTGGGGGGTCCCCTAATGTCCAGCTCGTGTGCGACCATCATGCGACAATCATGCACCTGTGTGCAAGCTTCCCAGAGAGTGTGCGTCACAGTTATATCCATTTGTTATGGACCAATTTTCCTGCGGGGCACAGAGAGGGAATAGGGAGCCACAGGCTTCATTCATCGGGGGGTGAGAGGGGCCGGAATGGGAGGGCAGGCGTGGGCAGCACTGCTGGACATGGGTGGGCTGGGGCACAGGATGTTGCTAGGCGGGGCGGTGCCAAGCACATGGTCATCACTGGGGCGGCGGTGCCACGGAGCAACTGCCAACTCACAAGTGTGGCCCGGTGGAGATCACTGAAATTCTTGCAGCACTGGCTGGCAGTCCTCCTGGTTACACTGCCTGAGCTGGCGGCTGCTGCCACTGCCTCCCAGGCAGCACAGGCAGCCCTGTGGCTGACCCTCTGAAATCCTCAGGGGAACAGGAAATCCCATCTGCACTCGACTGCGTCCAACAATCTGGCCAGGTCGGCATCCCCAAATCATGGGGCTGGTTTCCTTGGTGGCGTGGATCCGTGCTGTGTAGGGGTTGCTTTGCGGGATGGGTTTGAGTGCAGCTCCTCCTTCTTAATAGGGAGCTGGCGAGTGCGGTCCTGGTCAATCAGCCGGTGGGTCCATCATTTGCGGCGTGAAGCTCGTTGGGCCTCGTTAAGTGGACAAATTGCCGTTTGATACCGGTAACGGCCTCGCTGGGTCAAGCATCGGGATGCTCACAGCAGTTCCCACTCGCTACCATACTTCAAAACCTTTCTGTTAAATCGCGCCCTATAACTTATCACATGTATCACAGGTATCAAAGTGCGGAAAGCAGCACACAACACAGCAAGATCCTGGTGATAATCCCCTAAACTTCCTTCATGAAAAAGGGGACCCCTCATACACTGTCTATATTGCAAAGAACATTCACACCATGGGCAGACTTACTGAAGCTTACAGAATGCAAAGCACATCAGGGCTGGAATCCTCCAGTCATCGGGTTTCACTGTTCCCGCTGGCAGCAAGCCACTCATTTGTGTCAAATCATTGACCTCCCACTGGTACCTCGTGTGCAACTCGCAACACCTCCTTTCTAAACCCTACCCACAATACTACTTGATGAGCTTCTGCCCATTTTTCATCCGCCTGCATATGTACAGGTCTCCATTTATTTTCTCATCAAGACATCACTTTTACGGTAATAACACTCTGGTATACTCTCAGATTCCTCTTCCATATATGCTTTCTGATATATCCGTTTTATTTCTACATCTTTCTGTTGTAACTCCGCCAATTTTCCTGAACCAAAAATATCCGCCTCATCCTCCACCTGTTCTTGTTTTTCAACCATCTGATCAAAAGTCGTTTCTGATAATTGCACTTCAACTTCATCTTCACTCTTTGGTTGCAACCTTGTTACTACACAATCCTGAAAAATCCCAGGATATTCGTCCTTCAACCCTTCAGTTGTCTGATTTTCCACTGGCTTATCAACCACAGTAGGCATCACTCCCACCTGTGATCCAGCTATATCATTATCCAAGATAAACTGTGTTCCTGGACAAGATAGTTTCTCTATTACTCCTACTACCACTTCACCACTCTTCACTGGACTTTCCAACCTTACCTTATATAATGGAACGCTACTCCTCTCACCCTGAATTCCACATATCATCACCTTTTCTGGCAACATTCTTCCCAAACTACATAATTCCTCATCTCTTACCATTAAAGATTGACTAACCCCTGTATCTCTTAAAATTGTGACTTCTTTACCTGCTCCTCCTAATACACATGAGTAAACTTTATCCACACAAGTAAATTCTTTAAAGACATCTGGCACCTTCTTAACAATGACTCCTTGAACAGGCTGTATAATCGTTTGCACCTCCTTCGCTTCCCTTGGGCTTTCCTTTACCACTCCAACAAATCCCACTGTCTTATCCTGTTTTACCACATCGACCTTCCCAGTGCTTTTCTTCAACCACCAACACTGTGACTTTACATGGCCTAGTTTATTACAGTGAAAACATTTGAAACTTTCCATCTCTTTTCACCCTCCTGGATTTCTTTTTTAATCTGAGGTACACTCTCTTTATTATCTCCCATCAGATCACCTTTACCACTTGAGTATTTCTCATGTGCCCAGTTTCTATCCCTCACCGGCTGAAACTGATGTCGGAAACCAATCTTTGATTTATGAACTAATTCATAATCATCTGCCATTTCTGCTGCTAATCTCGCAGTTTTAACCCTCTGTTCTTCCACATGAGTTCTCACTACATCAGGAATTGAATTTTTAAACTCCTCCAAAAGTATAATTTCTCTGAGAGCTTCATATGTTTGGTCTATTTTCAAAGCCCTTATCCACCTATCAAAATTACTCTGTTCGAGCCTTTCAAACTCCATGTATGTTTGACCAAATTCTTTCCTTGAATTTCTAAACCTTTGTCTGTAAGCTTCAGGCACTAGCTCATATGCACTTAAGGCGGATTTCTTCGCCTCCTCATACGTTCCAGATACCTCCTCCGGTAGTGATGCAAACACTTCACTAGCCCTACCTACCAGCTTAAAATTGTGACTTCTTTACCTGCTCCTCCTAATACACATGAGTAAACTTTACCCACACAAGTAAATTCTTTAATTTGAATCAGTAATAGCCACATGTTCTGTGGTCATTGCATTTGTTTAGCTACCTTCTCAAATGAAATGAAAAAGGCTTCTACCTCCTTTTCATCAAACATTGGCAATGCATGGACATATTTAAATAGATCCTCACCACGTCTTCGACTACGACGCTCTGTCTCATTATCCTCATCCATCTCCTCCAACTGTACGTGTCCCTTTGCGTCTGCCAATTTTAACTGATTTTCATGTTTCAGAGTCATTTTCCGAAGTTCAAACTCTCTCTCTTTTTCCCTTTCCTCTCAATTTCTTTCTTTGTTTCTTTCTTCTCTCTCCTTTTCTTTTCTCTCTCTATCTCTCTCTTTCTTTTTCTTTCATTGCATATTCAAGCCGCTTTAATTCTTTTTCATGTTCAAGTTGCTTTAATTCTTTTTCATGTTCAAATTGCTTAATCTGCAACTGGAGCTTTGCCATATCTAATGAGTCAGAATGTATCACAGGCAAACATAAATGCGCAGATACCGCGTTAAGTGCCTCATATTTTTGTATTTTGCTCGGCAGTGTTAACTGCAATGCTTTTGCCAAACCTAACAGTCTGTTTTTAGTCTCTGTCAGTAAAGTATCACGTGTTACTGTGTCCATCCCCAAAAACTTCTGAGCCTCCGAAAGAGCCATTGTTCACAACACTCTCCCCACTTAAACTAAAATACCACACCGGAAAAGCCATAATCCTTCACTGTCTTTAAGTTCACAAAAGCCAATCCAATAGATAGACTTTTATCCCCCTCGAGCCCCCAATTGTTATGGGAGAAGTGTTTTCAGAACCCCAAAATGTATCATGGAGTTCAACCAACCCCCACCTTTAATGGATTGTTGCTTTTGAAGCAAACGGCTTGTTCCCCAGGTGTAGTATTACAATTATGGACACATGGTTTTTAAAACAAAACAATGTTTATTCCATGAACTAAAATTAACCTTTTAAATAAACATTGGATCTCTTAACACCCCTTACTTCAAAGATAACCGGGAAAGTAATACAACACTACCCAATCCTGCAAACTGTTCCTTTACACATCCAAAAAAGACTTCACCTTCACAAAAACAGTAACACACCAGGCTAAAGTTAATATATATATTCTGTTATATGGCAGAGATATATCAGCTTGGTTGACTTCAGCTCGAGCACCTTGCTTTTTCTTCATGCAGCTCACAGCCAAAAAACGCAGTCACACCCAAGCTGCTGTCTCAAACTGAAACTAAAACTCAGAACTAACCTCAAAATGGCCAAACTGAGCTCAGCTCCACCCACTCTCTGACATCACTATTTTCTTAAAGGTACATTGCTTAAACATCCATTTCTTAAAGGTACTCTCACATGACACAAGCCTCACGAAGACTCATGGCATCAGGTCAAACATGGGCAGGGAAACCTCCCCTTGATTACTACTCACCTTCCTCCCCCCTCATCCCCCCTCAACCCCCACCCTCAGCTGATGAATCAACACTCCTCTATATTGAACACTATTTGGATTAATGAAATGAAATGAAAATCGCTTATTGTCACGAGTAGGCTTCAGTGAAGTTACTGTGAAAAGTCCCTAGTCTCCACATTCCGGCGCCTGTCCAGGGAGGCTAGAACGGGGTTCGAACGGTGCTGCTGGCCTGCTTGGTCTGCTTTAAAAGCCAGCGATTTAACCAAGTGAGCTAAACCAGCCCCTGGAATAAGCACTGTGGGTAGCAAGGATACAGAATGTGCTCTGGATGTAGACTTCAATTACCAAGTGTAGCTCAATCGCACCGCTACTCAATGTGTTGGATGGGTCCTGAAGGACATATCTGCAAGTCTGGGCCTGTGTCAGGTGATGAGAAAACCAACAAGAGGGAAAAAGCTACTTGACCTCGGATAGATGAACTTGTCTGATCCCTGCGGAACATCGACTGCCAACCTGAAAAAGACCCTTTATCCCCACTCTCTGCCTTCTGCCAGTCAGCCAATCCTCTATCCATGCTAGTACCGTGTCCCTAACACCATGGGCTTTTATCTTATTGAGCAGCCTCCTGTATCTTGTCAAAGGCCTTCTGGGAATCCAAATAGATCACTTCCATTTGCTCTCCTTTATCTAACTTCCTCATTATCCCCTCAAAGAATTTTAACTGATTTGTCGGGCATGACCTCCCTTGATGAAGCCGTGCTTACTCAGTTCTATTTTACCTTCTAAGTACTCCGCAATCTCATCCTTAATAACAGATTCTAAAATCTTACCAATGACCGAAATCAGGCTCACCGGCCTATAATTCCCCGTCTACTGTCTCCCTTCCTTCTAAATAGGGGTGTTACATTATCCACTTTTCAGTCCTCGGGGACTCTCCCTGACTCCTATTTCTTTGGTTCCTATTACTACTTTTCCAGCATCATTTTCCAGTGGTCCAATGTCTATTCTTGCCCTTCTCTTACCTTTTATCTATTGAAAAACTCTTGCTAGCTTCCTTTATATTACTAGCTAGCTTACACTCAGATTTCATCTTCTCCCCCCTCATTGCTTTTTTAGTTATCCTCTCCCCTTAGCATGCTTCCTCCTTCTTGGGATGAATTTCTGTTGTGCCTCCCAAAAAAAAAACCTCCTGCAATTGCTGTTCCACCCTCTTCCCTGCTAGACTCCCCTTCCAATTGTCATGGGAGTGTCTCTTAAGAAAATGTTTTTTGTCTTATCACATGGCTTCAGTGATGTCATTGAGTGGGTGGAGCTGGGCTGTGGCTCTGAGAGTTCACTTTAGTTTGGGGTTTGTTTGTGGCTCTGAGTTTTTGCTTTCGTGTTCACATTTGGCTGCTGTACTCAGAAAGAGAAGTATCTTGGCTTTTCTTTCTATCTTCAGTTTAAAAGCTGTTTCCAGACTGCCTGATAACTTGAAAATAAATAATTGATTTCTGGAAGGAATTCAAACTGCTGATTTGGAAAGGAAACAAGAGCATCCAAACCAAGTCTTGAGTGCTGTGTGCTGGGACACACCTTTGAAAAGGGGGTACTGGTTTATGGAATCTTGTTATTAAATTGGAACAGATAAGGGTTACACAGAGATTACTGTAGCTGTGTGGGGCAGCACAGTAGCATTGTGGTTAGCACAATAGCTTCACAGCTCCAAGGTCCCAGGTTCGAATCCCGGCTTGGGTCACTGTCTGTGTGGAGTCTGCACATTCTCTCCGTGTGTGCGTGAGTTTCCTCCGGGTGCTCCGGTTTCCTCCCACAGTCCAAAGATGTGCAGGTTAGGTGGATTGGCCATGATAAATTGCCCTTAGCGTCCAAAATTGCCCTTAGTGTTGGGTGGGGTTACTGGATTATGGGGATAGGGTGGAGGTGTGGACCTTGGGTAGGGTGCCCTTTCCAAGAGCTGGTGCAGACTCGATGGGCCGAATGGCCTCCTTCTGCACTGTAAATTCTATGTAAATTTATCTTTGCAGTTGATAAAAATGCTTACTGTGTGTGTTTATAAAAATGTTAACTAAATTCGTAGAATAAAGCTCGTTTTTGATTAAAAGTGCTTAAGGCCTCTGTTGAATAACAGCTGAAAGGTAGGCCCTTGCGCTGCTCGTAAACAAAATCTATAAACAGTTGTAGGTCAGATGAACTCCATGATAAACTTTGGAGTTTTCTAAACCCCGGCCCATAACACAATCAACTCTGGCCAGCTCCTCCCTCATGTCTTTGTAGTTACCTTTATTTAATTGTAATACCGTTACATCTGATTGCAGCTTCTCCCTCTCAAACTGCAGGGTAAATTCTATCATATTGTGGTCACCGCTCCTTAAGGGTTCCTTCACCTTAAGTTCCTGAATTAAGTCTGCCTCATTACACATCACCAAATCCAGAATTGCCTGTTCCCTAGTCGGCTCTGTCAAAAGCTGCTTCAAAAAACCATCTCTTGGACATTCCACAAATTCCTTTTTTTGGGATCCGTTACCACCCTGATTTTCCCAGTCCACCTGCATATCCTGAACATTGAAGTCCATGATTATCGTAACATTGGTTTTCTTATATTCCTTTTCTATCTCCTGATTTGTTTCCTGTCCCACATCCTGACTACTGCTCGGGGGCTTGTACATAACTCCCATCAGAATCTTTCCTCCTTTGCGATTCCTCAGCTCTATCAGCACAGATTTTATGCCTTCTGATCCTATATTGCTTCTTGCTATCGATTTAATTTCATTCCTTATTAACAAGACAACTCCGCCCCTTCTGCCTATCTGCCTGTCCTTTCGATAGGGCACATATCCTTGGATATTTAGCTCCTAGCCCTGATCCCCTTGCAACCACGTCTCAGTTATACCCACAATATTGTAGCCGCCAATTTCAATGTGCGCTACACGCTCATTAACCTTGTTTGGCATACTGCACTCATTTACATTCAACACCTTCAAGTCCTGCGTTGACTGCCCCCCCACCCCCCACCCTTCTCATTGTTGTCCCCTATCTGCTCTGCCTGAAGTTAGATTCCTGTCGCTTTCCATACTCTCTGCTCTATTACTTGGTCTGGAAAATTTACTAACCTCTCCTGAGCCGTCAGCCCCTATAACTCATCTCAAGTCCTCATCATTAACCTGCATTCCCACCTTCTCCTTTAACTCTGATTTTCCATTCAGGTGCACATAACATTGATGAATAACTACACAACTATGCTCCTTTTCTAATTCCCATTAGAAACTGAGCATGAGCAAATGCTTATTCTAAATTAATTGACGTTCTCCTGTATTGTTTCTTCACACAGTAACTTGTTTTCTCTCCAGCCCTTCTCTAGGTGCAGTGTGAGTATTGCAAGAAGTGACTGACCTTTTGGAGGTTGTACGTGGACAGTCACTTGTTGCATGATATTTGTTCCATGCAGCAGACATGTCATGGTGCAGGCGGCTCAGGGTCTCACCACAATGTTGCAAGCATAGTCAGTGAGTGCAACAATTCAGTAAAGAAACTCTTCACCAGAAAAGGTTTTGTTGTAACAAGATGAAGGTGTACTAATCTGTCAATAGTTGCATTTCAGAAACTTCTTGCTGGATTCTCCAAGTTTGAGGCTATATCTGGAGGAAGTGTCTAGTTCTAGGATGAAAAAATTGGCGAGGCCCCAGCACCGCCTCCGACACACAGCATTCACAAAATAAACGGCCAGAGAATTGCCGAGTCCATGGCCGTGCGTACACACGGCGGCGACCTGCAGCGGTCACGCCATACAACATAGCATCGGCCGCCCGCGGACCCGACCTGCCAGATAGTTACCCCCGGGACTCCCCCTCATCACCCCCGGGCCACCCCCCCACCAGTCTCCCCAGCCCTCAACGAAGCCCACCGGCCAGCAACACGCCTCCCCCCTCCCCCCCCCCCACCCTTGACTGTGGCGGCGCTGGACGCAGTCCGCAGCCACCACACCGGGTTCCCGAAAACTCAGAGTACACGTGTCCCACGCCGTCGGGATGTCAGCCCTTCGGGGACGGAGGTCCTTCAGGTTACGTCCTGAGGCGCTCCCAACAGCGTGTGGCGTACTCCTCGATGGTGCTGCTTCGGAGGGGGCGGAGCATCTGAAAACAGGCGCCCCCCCCCCCCCCCCCCAATTCGGTCTGAAAAAGGGATTCTCCGCCTGCTTGCCGATTCCAAAATCGCCGTCGGCAAGCAGAGAATCCTGCCCCTCATCTGCATGTCCACAGGTCCGTGAATGTGGCAGGACAGGTGGGCAAGATGGTCAAGAAAGCATAAAGAATGCCTTCCTTTATTGGATAAGGTATAGAATACGAAAGCAGGGATGTATAATGGAACTCTATAAAACACGGCTTAGACCACAGCTGGGGTTTTGTGTACAGTTCTGGTCACCACATTACAGAATGTGGCGAAGGACATAATTGCTCTGGAGAGGGAGCAGAGGAGATTCACAAGAATGTTGCCAAGGCTTTAAAGGTGTAGCTATGAGTAAAGATTACCTTGGCTGGGGTTGCTTTCCTTACAACAGAGGAGGCTGAGAGGTGACTTAATTGAAGTGTAAATGATTATGAGGGGCTCAGAGAGAGTAGACCCTGGTTTCCCCTCATGGAGGGGTCAATTACCAGAAGGCACTGATTTATGGTGATTGGCAGAAGGATTAAAGGGGATATGAGGAAAACTGTCTTCACCCAGAGGGTGGAATTTGTCTGGAATTTGCTCCCTGGTTTGTGGTGGAGGTAGGAACCCTTAACCCATTTCAAAGGTATCTAGATCTGCGTTTGAAGTACCGTAACCTGCAAGACTATGGACCAGGTGCTGGACGGTGGGATTAGAATGGGCAGCAATGTTCTTTCAGGCAGCATCAACATGATGGGTTGATTGGCCTCCTTCTGTGCTGTAACTTGTCTCTGGTTCTAACTCTTCAGCTCAACCTCAAATTCTCCTTAAATCCTATCTTCAGCTTACTGCCACTAATCTTTCCTTCTGTGTTAGCTTTTCTTCACATGTCTGATAAGTACATTTGAATGTTTTTTATGGATAAGAGATGGTAAGTAAAAGTAAGTCATTGCCTACATGTGTTTGTTTGTAGGTGTATCATCATGTTCATATTATATAGGTTTACACCAGCTCACTACAATTTTTTGGAAGTTTGGTTAAAGTATTTGTAGATGTACTCTACTGCCCAAAGGATCAGGGGCTGGATTCTCCGACCCTCCGCCGGGTCGGAGAATCACAGGGGTCGGTGTGAATCCCGCCCCCGCCGGCTGACAAATTCTCCGACGCCAGAGATCTGGCGGGGGCAGGAATCGCGCCGCGCCGGTCGGCAGCCGCTGGCAGCGGCCTCCCTGGCGATTATCCGGCGGCGATGGGCCGAGTGGCCGCCCGTTTTTTTTACCGGTCCCGCCAGCGTAAATTGGAGTAGGTCCTTACCGGCGGGACCTGGCAGCGCGGGCAGCCTCCGGGGTTCTCGGGGGGGCGCAGGCGGGTCTGTGCCGTGGGGGCACTCTATTCTTCCGCACCGGCGGCTGTAGCGGTCCGCCATGCCGGTGCGGAAATGAAGCCCTCTGTACAGGCGCGGGGATGGTGCCAGTACACGCTGGTGCTCCCGCGCATGCGCTAACTCGCGCCGGCTGGTGGAGACCCTTTGGCGCCAGTTGGCGTGGCGCAAGCCCCTTCCCCGTCAGCGGGCAGGGCGCAAACCACTCCGGGGCGGGCCTACCCCTGAAGGTGCGGAGGATTCCCGACGCCAGAGTGGTTCACGCCATTCCTCGGCGCCGGGACCCCCCGGCCCGCCGGGTAGGGGAGAATCATGCCCCAGATCACTAATTTGACATTTGTAATTGTTGTTACAGTGATTGCAGGTCCTGCAGAGGTGTATCTGTATGGGATGATGGTTCTGATATTCAATGGCTCCTGTTTAATCACCGTGGCCTTCACTTGTCTGATCTACATCCCCCTCTTCTACAGACTAAACATAATTAGCACATATGAGGTAAATGTTTTTCGGTTCCTACTCATAGTGTTGCCTTTTATTTTCCTTTATTAACAATCATTTTTCCCACCATGGAATTTGTACAACAACATTGATCTGCATTTGTTTAGATCAGTCATTTCCATCAGCATAATTCACACTGAATAAAAATATTGGATTATTTCTTACATATATATATATTTACAATTGTAAAGGTCCTTCCTGTTTACTCCTGTCTACTCCCTTATTTACCCTTTTACTTATTTATTTATTTATTTTATAATGTTTTTATTGGCATTTTCAATTTTACATAGTGAGACTTTTGTGTCCGATATTTACAATTTATACAGTTTCTTATGTACATCCATCTTTCTCGATATGTCTTCTCCCCCCTTCCCCCTTCCAAACTCTATCCCCTCGATATCCCCTTCTTCCGTCCTGGGTGTTCCCTCATGAGTTCCTCCTTCTGTGGTTTTGTTGCAGGCCTTGTGGGTTTGGGGGAGGGGGGTGCTTCCTTGATTTCTGCCCCTCTTTCCCACCCCCCCCCCCCCCAAATGCTTCACCCTGTGGTTCCCTGAGTTTCCTCCTCATTTCCTCCCCCCTTCCCCTTTTGTAGATCCTAGCATTGTGGGTTCTTGTCTGCTCATCCCCGTCTCTCCCTCTTTCCCTGGTCGCTGTTGGCTTTGAACAGGTCTTGGAACAGGTCGACAAATTGTCCCCACGCTTTGTGGAAGTCTTCTTCCGACCCCCAGATGGTGTATTTAATCTTCTCCAGGTGGAGAAATCCCGCCAGGTCTGCCAGCCAGCCAGCCAGTGGGTGATGCTGCTGAGCAGGATTCTCCAGCGTGCCATTAGGGAAGCGAGAACAAGGGTGTCAGCCCTCTTCCCCTTCTGCAGCTCTGTCTGCTCTGATACCCTGAAGACTGCCACTCTTGGGCACAGCTCCACTCTCACCCCCACAACCTTGGACATTGCCTCGAAGAAGGCTGTCCAGAACCCGACAAGTCTTGAGCAGGCCCAGAACATGTGGGCATGGTTGGCTGGTTCACATTTATCTTCCACCTCCAGGAAGAACTTCACCTCTTCAGTTCAGCTCCTGACTTCATTATAGCCATGCCCAAAACATGGATAACAGAGCTGAACACAAGAGGTTAGGTGCGAGTTACTGCCTTTGACATCAAGGCAACATTTGATCGAGTGTAGCATAAAGGAGCCCTTGCAAAACGGGAGTCAATAGGAATCAGGGGTCATACCTAGTATGGAGGAAGATAGTTGTGGTTGTTCAGTCCCCAGTCATCTCTGCTGGAGTTTTAAGGGCCATGGCATAGGCCCAAGCATCTTCAGCTGCTTCATAAGGTCAGAAGTGGGAATGTTCACTGATGATTTCACAATATTCAGCACCATACTTTGGATGCTGAAGTAGTCATGTCCAGATACAGAAAGACCTGGCCAATATCCAGGCTTGGGCTGATAGCAACAAGTAACATGTGCATCACACGAGTGCCAGGCAATGACCACCCCAGTAAGACAGAATCTAGCCATCTCCCCTTAATATTCAGTGGCATGCCCATTGCTGAATCTCCCATTATCAATATCCATGGAGTTCCAATGAGCAGAAGCTGAATGGACCAACGATATATATATATATATACTGTGGTTACAAGAACAAGTCAGAGGCTAGGAATCCTCCAGCGAGTAGCTCACCTTCTGACTTCTCAAAGCCTGTCCACCATCTACAGGCATAGGGCCTATCGGAAACCCCCATTGGAGACCCTCACCTGATACCCCCACCAGAGACTTCCCGAGACCCGATAAGAGACCGCCACAAGAGATCCCCATCAGAGACCGCCTATATTAGAGACCCCCATAACAGAGAACCCCCCATAACAGTGACGTCTTCCACCAGTCACCTCGCCTCAAAAAGAAAATGCTTTGACTATGCTTTAATTGACAACTTCCAGAGAGCCAGATGTCTGCATTGTTTAATTTCATTTCCCTTCACGCTTGAACGGGTCTCAAGTACTCTGCTGTGAAAATAAGTGCAATGTTTATAAACATTTAGCTATACTTGGCAGCTCATAACCACACCAAAAGCAGTTAGGTGCTTTCTGCTGAGAAAAAGATAAAGTGAAAGCACTTAACTCACTCTTTGAAGTGGATAGAAACCTTGCAGGTCGAAGGGGGTTTAAACCCTGGTGATGTGTTTTTTTTTGTTGCTTTCTATGAAGTTGCAGCTACAGCTTTCTCTGCCTGAGGCAGCAGGTGTAGGGGCCATGTGAGTTTTAAAGCAGTGATTTTTGTTTCACTGTTTCTGTCTGAAATGCACTTTAGCTTCCAGGCAGGGATGACTAATGTGGACAGGTCTCTGTTATGTGGGTGTTTCTGATGTCGCAGGGTCTCTCTTATAGGGGTGTTTGATATAGGGGGTCTCAGATGGGGGGGTCCCTGATGGGTTTCTCTGGTGGGTGTCTCTGGTGAGGACCTCAGGTGGGGATCTGCTGGGGGGACCTGGAGCGGGTGGGCAGGATTTGAATTGTGGGGTGGGAGGGAGGCCGTCCAGTGGACTTGGGATCACATACCCCTAACATGTAATCCCTTGGCCCACCGTGACTTCCACCACATCAGGGCCGTGCTGGGAAATACTTGTACAAATCCATGCCCACATGAATCCTGGCCGAGAGCATGGGAGAATCAGGGAAGCATGGAGAATCCAGGGCCCAGCCCATTAATAGGATGCAAATGGGTCCTTTTGATCTATATGCATCTCCTGCTGTCACGGGGTGTACACTCCGATGCCACTGCCAGCAGGGAACGGGAGCATCAGAAATAGATCAGCAGCTATCCTGTATTTTCCCCAACACTGGATTCTCTGCCATATCAGCAACTCCGCTACTGGAGGTGAGTGGAGGAGAATCCAGCCATAATTCATCATTTTAATGGAATGCTTTCCACTTACCTGGATGAGTGCATCTACAAAAATACTCAAGAAGCTCGACATCATTCAGGACAAAGAAGCCCGCTTGATTGACAGCCTATCTTCCACCTTAAACATTCACTTCTTCCACCACCAATGAACAGTGGCAGCCATGTGTAACATTTACGATGCACTGCAACAACTCACCAAGGCTCCTTTGACGGCAACTTTCAAACCCATAAGCTCTGCCATCTAGAAGGACAAGGGCAACAGATGCATGGAAACACCATCACGTGCAAGTTCCCCTTCAAACCACACACCATGCTGAATTGAAATTTGGTCTTAACCCTGTCGCTGAGTCCATAGTCTGGAACTTCCTTTCTTACTGCACTGTGCAAATAATCACACCAGATGGACTGCAGCAGTTCAAGAAGGTGTCTCACCACCAGCTTTTCAAGGGTAATTAAGGATAGGCACTAAATGTTGGACTCACCAGCAACACCTACATCCCATAAAATAATGAAAAAAACAACAGTACTGACAATTGTGTCATTTATATATAAGCACTTGTTGGGGTTAGTTGAAACCCAACCCATTGTAGGTATAAATTTCTTAGTCAGTTCTGTATAGCTTTCAAAGAATTCAATCTCAGATAACACCAAGGAAAAGAACGGAGCAAGAATTGCAATGTAGAGGAAATCTGCAATTTGAACCCAGCATCCAGAATGATCCTAAATAAACATAACAAAAATATGTTGCAAGAGAGACACCACTGGGGAAATGAATCGTTCCCACGTCTAAATATTCCCTGTGCGTTTCTGAAGATCGCTATTAAATTGCCTAAACTAAAATACTCCTGGATTTTTGAAACCTTCAGCTATTTTCTGCAATGCAACTACTATTCTGAAACATCACCTATTCCTTCTCCCAGAATGATTTCTCTCATGAGACTGAGAAACAATCAAACATCTGATTTCATTGTAATTCAGCTCTCTCCGCTGTTCCAACTTGTCTACTTTGGGGACTGCAGCTTTGAAGGGCAGGTCACACTTACTGACCTTGGCGTGTAATGTTCGATCATTTTAATTTGCAATTTGCTTCCTATCTGTAACTAATCATTCAGTAATGTGAAGCCCGTCACAAGCTGGAGGAGCAGCACCTCACCTTCCGGCTGGGCACATTGTAGCCCTCGGTTCCCAACATTGAGTTTGGCAACTATAGATTGTGACCCTCCTCCTCCATCTTAAACACCTTTTTAAAAATATCCCATACATTGATTGCCTCAAAGCAAACCCTCCACCCTTCCCCATTCCCCATCATCTCCCCCAGACCCAGGCCATCTGTCTTTTGTTCTTAAAGTTGCTACCTTTTATTGCAATCCCTTACAGCTCTAAAACAACCTTCGTCCCCTTAGTTCTGACAAAGAGGCAAAGGACTCCAAATGTTAACTGTGTTTGTTTCTCCATACAGATGCTGCCAGGCCTGTTAAGAGTTTTTCCTGTTTCAGATTCCAGCATCTGCTGTATTTTGCTTATTTCATTCAGTAATGTTCCTGACTACTTTATCATGATATTTGTTATCTGATTGTTGCAAAAGGTCTTTAATTGATAGCACAAATTAATGTGCCACAGTACTCAGACGGTAAATGTGGCTGGGAAACCGAGTACAGTTTTTCTGAAACCAAAGAGAAAATGCTGGAAAATCTCAGCAGGTCCGGCAGCATCTGTAGGGAGAGAAAAGAGCTAACGTTTCGAGTCCAATGACTCTTTGTCAAAGCTTTGTCAAAGTTTTTCTGAAATTGCTTTTGGGTTGAACGATAAACCAATGATTAAAATTAAAATGTTTCAAGTTGTTCATTTTGTTTTGACAGTATATCAGCAGAAGATTTGGCTTAGCAGTGAAGTATCTAATTGTTTTTTCCTTCTTGATATATATGGTAAGTTCTGAATAGATTTTTAAGATACTTGTGTTTCTGGCGCCAAAAATGATTCATTCATCAAAATATGCTCATTGTGTTTGTTTAGTTTGGCAGAATTACTACTAGGGAAAGTTACAGAACCGGCAGTATATCTACCACCTATTCTGTCCATTACCTAGCCTATCCCCACAGCGACTCCACCAGTACCACATCCTAACCTCAAGGCCATCACAAATCCAGTGCTGCAATCGCCACACCTTACACCCTCCAGTCTCCAGTAACGCAGTCCCAAACCTCTCAGGCCTCACAAGTAAGGCACAGGGAATATGGATGGTGTGTGCATCTTCCCGCTCATTAGATTTCCTCTTAAATACAGCCCATCTCTCCCAGTGCTTCCAAGCCTCAGATTCAGAAGTAGAAGAGCAGGAATACAGGAATCCCCTTTGTCTCCAGGCTCCCCTGCAGGTTACCCGGGTACGTTGATGTGACCCAGCTCTTCCTCTCGTCGTCCCTCCACTGTTTCTGTGTTGCTAAACTGCTGACATCCAGACTTATTGCTGCTCCATGGTTTCTGAGTCCATTCATTGTAGAAATACCATCACCAGGACTGCATTTCAGTGGTCTAATGTAGAACAAAGAACAAAGAAAATTACAGCACAGTAACAGGCCCTTCGGCCCTCCCAATGTAGCGCTGAAAAGGTGTGGATGAAGGTTTCAGTGACAGATGGGCTGAAGTAAATGTGGCGGAAAGTGAATATTATGGAGAGGCTTCAACCAGGCGACAATTAGTTCTGGTCTCCACATATGGTGACCAGGCAGAATGACCACTACGGAGATCTGAGGCCATTGGAGCACTTGGGGCAAGGACACACCCTGGCACTCCCCTTGGCACCCAGGCACCGTGGCAATTTTACCAGTCAGTGACAGTGCCCAAGTGCCATCCTGGCAGTGCCAGGGTTCCAAGCTGGCACTGCCTGGGTCAGGGCCTGAGGGGGGAGTCATGCCCATGTCAGGGTGAGTGAAGGGGGGGTATGAAGGGTGAGGTGGTGAAAAAGGGTATGGAGGGACTTCATAAAGGCTCGGGGGCGTGAATGGGGGTCCTGAAAGAAGGGCACTCAGCTACCCCATAGGGGGTGTGCTAATGTGGGTGGGGGGGAGGTAATGCCCACATCTCACTTATCAGGGCACCCTTTCAAAATGGCGTCCTGATATCTGGAGCCGACCTGGTCAATGAGTTTAGCTCCCTACTGCTGAAAACATTTCTGTGGGCTAGATGGGGGAGAAACTTCCCCGGGCACCAAAAAACGACAAAGTGTGGGTGAATCTAGGTCTGGATCTCACCCAAATAGCCACCCAGAAATACCCTGCCAAACTCGCCCAAATTGACAATTAGCAATTTTTTGGACGAACCATGCCCGGGATTTTAAAGAATGGTGTCTGTATATTTTTTTTAATTTAGAGTATCCAATTCATTTTTTCCAGTTAAGGGGAAATTTAGTGTGGCCAATTCACCTAGCCTGCACATCTTTTGGGTTGGGGGTGCGAAACCCACGAAAACACGGGGAGAAACTACACACAGACTGTGAGCCAGAGCCGGGATCGAACCTGGGACCTCGGCGCCCTGAGGCAGCCGTGCTAACCATTGCACCACTGGTATCCTTATTTTCAGACAAAATTAAAATATAAACTTTGGCACAGAGATTGAGGTCCATCTAAATACCTGGGTATCTTCTGTGCACTTGAATGGTGAAGCCTGACACACCCCAAATACTGGCTTCACTCCTCATTATAATGGGACCAACACAGTGATGTGAAGAAGTGATCGAGATCAGATCACAACTAACATGGCAGTGGCTCTCAGGCAAGTGGCCGGTTTCAAGGGCAGGTGTTGGGTTGAGGAATGAGGTCAAGTCCAGGTCAGGTCTGCGTTTCGGTCCAGAAATCAGGGCCAGATATCATGGATTCAGATATCAGGGCCAGGTATTATGGATTCAAAAATCAGGGCCCGATATCATGGATTCAGAAATCAGGGCCAGATATCGTGTATTCAGAAATTATGGGGCAAAGGGATTATGGGGCCAGCAGGTTGCTTTTTAATGTGGTATTAATAAAATCTATTTGGGATGTAACTGTGATCTAAAATAATACATGATCTGATTTGTTTGTCCAATTGCTGCAAATTGTAGTATAGGTGTAAAATTGGTACAATATTTTGAACATAAAATATTGTTGTAATGATAATCTAGCTTTGACCACACTGAGTGATAATTGTTAGCAGCAGATGTTGTGCTGTGGTGAGAATTTTGTGTATAAGGTTCATTGGAAATTTTTTTCCATTAATTTTTGTTGTGTTCTTTGGCTGTTTTTCAGTTCATTTATCTTGGCATTGCAACGTACACACCCGCTTTAGCACTCAGTGAAGGTGAGTTAAGTAATACTAGATAACATGCACACTTCTCCTATCGTGTTGTTAAAATGTGCATCTGTGATGAGAGAGTATTTTAAATGTTTTTATCTTCACAACTGTCGCCAATCATTGAACTTTTTCATGTATTACATCAGTGTTCTTTGGGCAATGTTCCAGGCATTGACATCAGTAGCAACCCCCCACTCACTCCTCCTCATCAGCTTGAAAGGCTCCTGCCCTCTCCCAGGGCAGGTTTCTCTCTATTACGGCGCCAACATCGTAATTGGCGATCAGGCGGAGAGTCGACTCTGGTGCAGAAATCGGGGCCGGTTTGACGCTGGTCAGCCATTCTCTGCCCCCTCTGAAATGGCGTCATCGTGTCACGTGCAGTTGCAACGGCGTTGGCGCATCATTGGCCGGCCCTCCTGCGATGCTCCACCCACAATGGGCCGTGTTCCCAACAGCGCGGGACATGTGTGGTCTCAGCCGTGCGGGAACCCGGTGTGGTGATTGCGGACTGTGTCCACCACCACCACACTCTGCCGGGATCCATGCTGCTGGCCGGGGAGACGTCTGCGAGGGTTGAGGGGCTGGTACGGGGTGGCCAGGGGTGACCTGTGGGATCCCGGATGACGGGTTGGGTCCGCGCACAGCCGGCGCCATGTAGTACGGCGTGACCGCTGCAGGTCGCCAGCCATGTGCATGCGTGGCCCGGGATCCAGTCATTCTCCGAGTTTCACCCGGCGCCTCACGATGACGCAGTTGGTGAGGGTTTCACAAAGGTTTTTGGTGGTAAAAGACCACACATGCTCTGCTGGTGTCAGCACTTAGCCACTGAAACGGAGAATCCAGCCCAGAATATCTCGCAGCTGCCCAATGCTTACACTAAGGCCTCTGATGGAGAATCAGAACATCTTGGTACCTGCTCTGTGGCTGCTTCAGCAATTTTCTTCACAGGTACTTTCAGTAGAGGCCAGGCCTGACAGGAAGCAGCCATGAACTTTTTCTCCTACGTTAGTTCATTTAATAAGAATGATGGTTGCATTTTATTCTGTGGATTGTGCACATGTATTTTTATCCTTATCTATTCAATTTTGTTACCACCTTAAATTAGCTTTCAGGTTAATTAACTTGCTGCTTATAAATTTAACCTATTTCAATAATTGTCCGTTTCAGTTACTGGAATCAACTTGTGGATTTCCATCATAACCACAGGGTCCGTGTGTACTCTGTATACAACACTAGTAAGAAATCTCAATGTTTAAAAAAATTATTTAATAGTTAATGTATGATATTCCGTGGATAGCGTGCATGCAGTTCATATTCAGTTATTTACATGCCACTTGTAATTCTAACCTTTTTCAATAATTGTGTTTCAGTTGCTATTTCAGACTCGAGGGGCTGAATGGCCTCCTCCAGTGCTTTGCTATTTTGCAATTCCATGTACAGAGGTGAAAGTAATTGGTTATAATTGTCAGTCCTGCTCCACCCATGTTTCCTAGACATGACTGACAGCTGTCAGATGAGGAGCAGGAATCCTGTTCCTGGCTCCGCAGCTTTGTTGCCAGCCACAGCTGGTCAGGTCCACTCCCCATCTCTGAGAGATACTTTCCAAAAAGGCTGCTGCTGGTGAAACAAAACGCTTGCCAAACTTATTGAAATAAGATAAACAGAAAATGGTGGAAATGCACAGCAGTTCAAACAGCACCTGAGAGGAGAGAAACAGACTTAACAGGGTTGATTTTTACAGAGTTGTAAGGACTCTGGGGCAAGTGCAAAATGGTGAACAGGCCCTATTTCTGCGCATCCGCATCCCTTCCAAGCATCTCCGATATTTGGCGGCTGGTAGCAAGCTCGCGCCCGGCATTCCAGACCACACCAGCTCCAAAGACTCACGTCCGTCTGGGAGAAAATATTCTCCTTATCTCTGTCTTAAATGAGCAACCCCTCATTTTAAACAGTGACCCCCTCGTTCTAGATTCTCCAGCGAGAGGAAACATCTTTTCCACATCCACTCTGTCAAGACCCCTCAGGGTCATAAAGGTTTTGATCAAGTTGCCTCTGACTCTCCTAAACTCCATTGGATACAAACCTATCCTCTCCAACATTTCCTCATAAAACAACCCACCCATTCCTGGTATTAGTCCAGTAAACCTTCTCTGAACTGCTTCTAGCATATTTGCATCTTTCCTTAAATGAGGAGACCAATTCTGTACACAGTATTCCAGATAGTCTCACCAATGGCCTGTCTAACTGAAGCATAACCTCCCTACTTTTGACATCAATTCCTCTTAGAATACACAATAGCATTCTATTAACATTGAATCGCCACGGTGCAGAAGGAGGCCATTCGGCCCATCGCGTCTGCACTGATCCTCCGAAAGAGCACTCCAACCCAGGCCCAATCCCCCACCCTATCCCTGCAACCCAACCTAGGGACAATGTGGCTCATCCAATTCACCGAACCTGCACATCTTTGGACTGTGGGAGGAAACCAGAGCACCCAGAGGAAACCCACGCAGACACATGGGAAGAATGTGCAAACTCCACACAGCCAGTCGCCCGAGGTCGGAATCGAACCTGGGACCTTGGCGCTGTGAGGCAGCAGTGCCACCATGTCACCATGTTTTCCCAATTACATACTGTACCTGTATACTAGGACACTAGTATATACACTCTGCCCCTCAGAGCAATCTTTCACCATTTGGATAAAAAGCTTCTTATTTATTCTTCCTGCCAAAATGGACAATTTCACATTTACCACATTATAATCCATTTGCCAGATTTTTGCCGACTCACTTTGCCTACCTATGCCCTTTCGTAGCCTCCGTACATCCTCTTCACAATTTATTTTCCTACCTATCTTTGTGACATTAGCAAATTTTGCAACAATACCTTCTGTCCCTTCAACCAAGTTATTTAAACAAATTGTAAAAGTTGAGCCCTCAACAGGGCCGGCTCAAGGTACCGGCAACTCGGGCAGTCGCCCGTGGCGCCATGTGCTAGGGGGCGCCATCAAGGAGTGCGTGACCGGCGTCAGAGACCCGGCGCCGCGTAAAAGACTCGGGTCCTGCGCATGCGCAGTTGGGCCGGTGCCAACCAGCGCATGCGCGGTGGCCGCCCTCCCCCAGGCCACCCCGCACAAACATGGCGGATGGATCCAGGCTCGCTGGTGGAAAAAAGGAGGCCTGCCGACAGAGAGACCGGCCCGCCGATCGGTGGGTCCCGATCATGTACCAGGTCACTCCGCCCCCCCCCCCCCCCTCAGGCCCCCTCCGCCCCCCCTCGGGCCCCCCCCTCGGGCCCCCCCCTCGGGCCCCCCCTCCCCCCCTCCACCCCCCTCTCCGCCCCTCCCAACCCCCCCCCCCCCCGCCCCCCCCCCCCCTCCCCTCTGGCCAATGTGATCATGTGATTGACTCACATAATCCTTTTATGAGAGTCTGGGTTCTCAGCCAGGCTGCGCCAGAAGTGACTGAAAGTGGGTCAGCTGCCACCTTCAGTAATTCCCAATCTTCTGCAGCACTGGGGCCAGTGACACTGCCAATCCAATTTTGTGGTTGTTTCCTATTTTCTTTTGTTTGCTTTTATCTTTCTCTCCCTCAGCCCCATATTTTACTTAATATGGGATCTAGGAGCATGGACAAATGGATACTTTTAAGTCTGATGTAATTGCTATTTTGTCTGCTAAATATCAACGATTGTGTTAGTGAAGCTTCTTCCTCCAAAAGCAGTTGGTTTTCTCAAAGTAGCATTATTCCTATAATTACCAGTTATTTCTCCATAAAATCAATCCTGTTAAAGGCACTCTGTGCTCTGTTTAATATATTATTCCTTGTTCATGGGTTTATATCAGTGTTTAATTATTATTTGTAATTTTAATAGGGTGGTATTAAAGCTGTTGTCTGGACAGATGTATTCCAAATCTGTATAATGCTGGCTGGCCTCCTTGCTTTGATGATTCAGGGCTTGATTCAAGTCGGAGGATTTGAAAAGGTTTGGAGAATTGCAGAGCGTGGCGGGCGCATCAATTTTTTTGAGTGAGTAAATTTGAAAGGTGGTTATTGTTCTACTTACAATGATTCATTTCTATTTGCCTTCTCTTTAGAGACATTTTAGAGACACCTCAGGGGCAACACAACATTAAAGTGTCTTCTAGCACCATAACAGTAAAAAAGGAGTCAGAAATGAAGCTGTAGTAGTCAAAAACCAGAATGAAGATTGTGTTGAGGAGGAAGGGAATATTGTCAAAATAGTAAAAGGTCAGTAGGGAGATGGTCCTTGAAGGGGGGGGGGGGGGGGGCGTGCTGTCTACAATGGCGTCCTCAGAGTTAAACTGAGGGTTAAGCTGAGCATCGGGGAGAACAGTCACAGCTGGGGGATGGGGGAGAGCAGCGAGATGCAGTAGGGTGGCAGGTTCCGGGTAATAGTTGGGTCACTGAAGATTTCATGACTGATGGAACCATCAATTCACCAGACACGTGTTTCCGATATGAGTCTAGGCTTTAATCGACTTACTACAGAGCCAGCCTGTTACCCGTTGATGAACTCTCAGTGAACTGCAGGCTGACTCTGGACAAGGGTATTTATACAGCAGCACTAGGGGGAGGAGTCGTGGGCGGAGCCAAGGGTGGAGCCCTGTACAAGCTCCTGAGCATTCCCAGAGCTACTCCGCCTAGTGGTCGGATAACGCTACAGCGCTTACAAAGACATAGTGTGAATTATCATGTTACATTCGCCACACTGACAAAACAGGAAGCTCAGATAATGGAAGAGTTGATGGTCAGGGTGGGCCTGGGATGGCAACAGATAGAGGCTCAGTTGGGAGAGAAGGAAGTGGAGGGTGATGATTATAGGTACAAGGGTAAAGGGGGAGGTTCAAAGGTGATGGGGAAGGAAGGGTCATATTTGTTGGGTGGTGGGTGATGGGGAAGTTAGTGTTTGACAGGAGAAGAGATGTTGTCGTGAGTCTGGAATGTGCCACGCACCATTTCGACATTCTCTGCTATTCCATGCTGTCGCTGTGAAACTGCAATCCCTCAAAGTGGGAGGAGGGTATTTCCGGGTGAGTGGAGTTCAAGGTGAACACAACTGGCTGACTGAAGGCAACCCTGATTTCCTACTGGTTCTCGCCCAGGAGGAGATGGTGTAGGTTGGCACAGGGCCAGGATAAGCAACTAATTGAGTAGCAGGAGGCAGAGGGGCCTCAAGGAGAACAGGGTGCTGGCGGCCAGGGATCAGTATGACAGCAAGCATGGGCCTGACCATGGTTATATCACAGCACAAGGCGGCCAGGGATCAGTATGACAGCAAGCATCGGCCTGACCATGGTTATATCACAACACAAGGCGGCCAGGGATCAGTATGACAGCAAGCATCGGCCTGACCATGGTTATATCACAGCACAAGGCGGCCAGGGATCAGTATGACAGCAAGCATGGGCCTGACCATGGTTATATCACAGCACAAGGCGGCCAGGGATCAGTATGACAGCAAGCATGGGCCTGACCATGGTTATATCACAGCACAAGCCGCTATCTACAGATGAGCAAATGGCACTGCTGGAGGTGCCTGAGGATCTGGTTACTCACATCTGCCAACTTCTTCATGATGGCCTGCAGTCACAAAGACTTGCAGGCAATACCACGCTGGTGGTGTTAAAGGTCAACACCACCTTAAACTTCATTGCCAGCAGCTCCTTCTAGGGCTCAACTGGGTACCTCTGTGGCATCTCCCAGTCAGTGACACACAAGTGCATCTGAAGGTGACTTTGCCCCCTTCAGGAAAGCGTACCAACTTGTCCAATGCCACCTTGATCCCAAAAGCCAGGCTGTAGATGCGTTTGGATTTGCTGGAATCACAGGTTTCCCGCAAGTGTAAGAAGTTGTTGATTGCACACATGTGGCCTTGAGATCGCCCTGGCAACAGCCAGTCACATTCAGCAGTGGGAAAGGCTTCTTCTCTTTGAATGTGCAATTAATGTGTGATCCACATGTCTACGCTCAGTTCCCAGGCAGCTCGGCTGACACGTACAGTCTGACCCACATTCTGACCCACATTCTGACCCACATTCAGTTGCCATGAGTTTTTGAAGGATTTCAGCAATTGCAGGATTGGCTGATGATGCCAATTCGCCATCCGCAGAGTGCTACTGAGGAGGGGGTAAAATACCTCCACAAGGTCCCTGATTGAGCAGATGATGGGCCTCGACAGATGAGATTCAGATGTTGAGACCACTCAGGCCGGGCTCTCCTATACTCACCAGTGTCCCAGATTATCGTTGCCCTGCACAACCTCACACAACAAAAGAGGATGTCGTGGCCAACGGAGACATAGCTGCTGAGGAGGTCTCCTCTGACAATACAGATGGTAAAGGGAATGGTGCTGACAAGGGGCAGGACCTCCCATCAGGCCGAGGTTATTGGGAGGATTGGATGCAGCAGATAGACCCAGGACACGCTGATAGTTAACAAAGGCAGAGAAAGCTGCCTCTCGAAGACATTTCCTTTGCTTTTTCATTTGCTGTGTTCTGCTAGCTGGCAGGCCCCCGATTCTTTCTGGCAACAGATGTTATACTTTGCTCCAATGTACTTTGATATATGATAGTGAATTAAATTGCACTGCGTAACGTGAGCCCTGCTGGAGGTTTAATCCTTTGTATAGTGCCAAATTGTGCAGCTGTACATGAACTCTGTTGCTAAGTGTGCACATTAGAACCTGCAAAACACTCCCTTTCCTCAGACCACCTGAAAGTAGAAATTAGATTAATCCCAGATCCTCATAAAGTCCGTGTGCATGACAACTTGGAAATAAGGCTTGGAATCTTCCCCTCCGGACTCAGAGTGCCTGGCTGCAGCAGGAAACTGGATCTTTGTCACGCCAAAAATCTTTGAGCTTACTTTGGAGTCCATTCACAGAGTGCCTGACCGCCACTATGGGTTGCTGAGTAACGACCACTCTTTACCCTTTGATTACAGAGACTCTGATAAGTCTCAGCCCGCGGTGGCTTCAGTATTAGAGCAAGACTGTGAACTCTATTTATACAAAGCGAACATTGGTAAAGGTCCCCCGCCCCCTTATCGAGGGAGCTGGGGTTCCGCAAGATCCACGGGGTAATTAATCATCCCTACCCCGTAAAACATGCACGGGTTGTAACAAGGTCATTAACGATTAGATGTGCCCACCACAGCTCTCTCCAGAAATATTTTCTACCATTAAGAACACAGTGTAGAGCAGGGGTGGGCAAACTTTTCCGTGCAAGGGCCACATTCAGAAATTCACAATTTTAAAGGGCCGCATAGTATATTAAGTAAAATAATTACTTCACCCGGTTATGATTCTGGGCGCCTCATATAGAACATAGAACAGTACAGCACAGAACAGGCCCTTCGGCCCTCAACGTTGTGCCGAGCAATGATCACCCTACTCAAGTCAACGTATCCACCCTATACCAGTAAGTAACCCAACAGCCCCCCCCCCCCCCCCCTCCATTAACCTTAAAAAAAAAAATTTTTTTAATTTTTAAAAAAAAAATTTTATTTAAAAAAAAAAAAAAAATTTTAATGACTTGGTGGGCCGCATAAAGACCTTTGGCGGGCCGCATGCGGCCCGCAGGCCGTAGTTTGCCCACCCCTGGTGTAGAGCTTCACTCTCTCATTTACTGTGTTCCTCACTCCTCATATTGTAGGTTTAACTCTCTGTGAGTGTTTATGACATCTCCTCACATCTCACACCAGGGCAACAGCTGCAGCACTTGGCTCCGCACTCTGTGCAGACATCCTTTCCAGAGCTTACACATGGTCAGCTGGAAGTATTGGCTTGCATCTTGCATGCCCTGGCCACACACTCACAAATGATGGCTTAATCATAGACATGTGGGATTATTGAGTAATGACTATAATGCAAGGGAACTGAATCTATAGGAATTAAGTATCGGACTTTGATTGAGGCCCAAACTCCACACGTTTAAATATCTGTGACCATTGAAGCAGCCAGCAGCAAGATGGAACCCTGGGAACTTCCAAACTATGCATGTGAACACAAGTACATACACTGGCTGAACGCCCATGGCACCTGCCTGCCTTCAATACTTATTTATCGTTCTTTTCTTAATCAGTATGTTGAGGTGTAACCTCCACATGTGCAGCTGAGTGGGACGCACCCTGCTGGTGGTTATACTCTGTGAGGGTGATGACTTTGGCAAGCTGTTCAATGTCCTGTCTAACATCACTGTGCACCTTCACACTTACACTGCCTGATGCCATTATGATGGAGCCCCTCACCCTGGCCGAGCACAGCGGACAGTTCACCCTCTTCCTGCACTACCAGGCAGTTCTTTGGTGAGCCCCACAGGTTCTAACCACTCCCATGACCACCGCCCAGGCTACTGTGGCCAGAAGAGAGGACGTCCGGCTTCCATCCCTGAGAAACAGCACCTCCCGTCTTTCCTGGAAGGCCTGGAGGAGAATCCCTGGAAGGCTTTGATGGACCACGTTGTCTGGTCTCCGCAGAATGTGAAGTCCACAGCCTGGCCCGTGAATATCTGGCTGTTCAGCTGCCATTTAAATATTGCAGAAAGACCTCTGACAGCATGAAACAAAATGGGAGGGATGGCAGCTTACTACCTGCCCCTCAGACCACAAAAATCCACCGAGCAGTTGTGCACATAATAAGCTGACCAGCACAAGATTGCACATGTTCAGCTGTCCTGCCCTCCCGGAGAAAATCACACTGATCTTCGACTCCAGAATGAAAGATTCCGGCTTGTGTTATCATTTATAATACCGCAAAAAAATTCAATCCCCAAACTGAAAATTAGACTCCAAAAGCATCTGAATCATGAAATTAGATATTCATAACAAGTAAAGTGGTTACACACTCACAAATGATGGCAGAAGAAGTAGACGAGTTTACGGGGAGGCCGTGGCACAGTGGTATTGTCGCTGGACCAATATTCCAGGGACCCAGGATAATGATCTGGGGACCTGGGTTCGAATCCCCACCACAACAGATGGTGGAATTTAAACTCAATAAAATATCTGGAATTAAAAGTCAAATGATGACCATGAAACCATTGTCGATTGTCGTAAAAACCCATCTGGTTCACTAATGTCCTTTAGGGAAGGAAATCTGCCGTCCTTACCCGGTCTGACCTACATGTGACTCCAGACCCACAGCAATGTGGTGACTCGTAACTGCCCCCTGGAATGGCCGAGCAAGACACGTAATTGTATTCAACCAATACCAAGACACTGCAGCGGTTCAAGAAGGCAACCACCACCTTCGGAAGGGCAACTTGGGATGGTCAATAAATACTGGCCTAACCAACAACACCCACACCCTGGAAATGAATTTTAAAATAGACAACATGTAAAGCTTTTCATTTCCCACTGATGATTATCTGTTGATATTAATATCATTTTATTTTTTGATATCTATGCAAAATAGATTAAAGTTCCAGAATTTTTTTTTTCTTTCAGTTTTGATCCTGACCCCAGGAGAAAACATACATTTTGGACCACAATGATAGGAGGTACTTTTGTATGGATTGCAATATACAGTTGTAACCAAGCACAGGTACAAAGATACTTGGCTTGCAAGAACGAAAAAGAGGCAAAAAAGTAAGTGAAACTGATAATTAAAGGATAAGTTTGCGTTCAAAACCAGCAACCAACACTTAATATTCTCCATCCAAACTCATGCAACGTCTGATGCATTTTAAGAGATTTCAAAATGGTACGATAGCTAACAAATACAAACGTGTATCTACGTGGAAATGAGTTAATAAAGGGATCAAGCTGACAGCAATCCTAATCTCGTAGAAACATAGAAATTAGGATCAGGAGGAGAACATTTGGCCCTTCTAGCTTGCTCCACTGTTTGATCATGGTTAATCATTCAACTAAACAGCTTAATCCTACCTTTCCCCGTATCCTTTGATCCCCTTTGCCCAAGTGCTATATCTAACTGCCTCTTGACCTCAACTACTTCCTGTGGTAACAAATTCCACAGGCTCACCACTCTGTGGGAGACAAAAATTCTCCTCCTCTCTGTCCTAAATGGTCTACCCTGTATCCTCAGACTGTGACCCCTGGTCTAGACACCCATCTTCGCGAACATCCTTCTTACATCTACCCTGTCTAGTCCTGTTAGAGTTTCAGAATTTCTATAACATCTCCCCTCATTCTTCTGAACTCCAGCGAATACAATCCTGTCCGATTCAATCTCTCCTCATACATCAGTCCCGCCATCCCAGGTATCAGTCTGGTAAACTTCACGGCACTTCCTCTTTAGCAAGAACATCCTTCCTCAGATAGGGAGGCCAAAAATGCACACAATCCTCCAGGTGTGGCCTCACCAAGGCCCTGTATAATTACAGCAATACATCCCTGCTCTGTCCTCGAATTCTCTCGCTATGTCGGCCAGCACACAATTTTCCTTTCCGCCTGCTGTACCTGCATGCTTACCTTCAGTGACTGGTGTTCTAGGACACCTAGGCCTCATTGCACATTTGCCGCTCCTAATTTATGACCATGGTTAGCACTGCTGCTTCACAGCTCCGAGGACCTGGGTTCCATCACGGCCCCGGGTCACTGTCCGTGTGGAGTTTGAACATTCTTATCGTGTCTGCGTGGGTCTCACCCCCACAACCCAGAAAGATCTACAGATAGGTGGATTGGCCAGGCTGGTTTAAGACCTCTGGCCTGACGGAATATACCCAAGGTTACTACGGAAAGCGAGGGAGGAGATTGCTGCGCCGTTGGCGATGATCTTTGCGTCCTCACTCTCCACTGTAGTAGTACAGGATGATTAGAGAGAGGCGAATGTTGTTCCCCTATACAAGAAAGAGAATAGGGAAATCCCTGGGAATTACAGACCCATCAGTCTCATGTCTGTGGTGAGCAAAATATTGGAAAGGATTCTGAGAGATAGGATTTATGATTATTTTGAAAAACATAGTTTGATTAAAGATAGTCACATGGCTTTGTGAGGGGCAGGTCATGCCTCACAAGCCTCATTGAATTCTTTGAGGATGTGACAAGACACATTGATGAAGGTCGGGCAGTGGATGTGGTGTATATGGATTTCAGTCAGGCATTTGAAAGGTTCCCCATGGTAGGCTCATTCAGAAAGTTAGGGGCCATGGGATACAGGGAACTTTGGTTGTCTGGATATAGAATTGGCTGGCTGAAAGAAGACAGCGAGTAGTAGTGGATGGAAAGTATTCTGCCTGGAGGTCGGTGACCAGCGGTGTCCCACAAGGATCTGTTCTGGGACCTCTGCTCTTTGTGGCTTTTATAAATGACTTGGATGAGGAAGTGGAAGGGTGGGTTAGTAAGTTTGCTGATGACACAAAGGTTGGGGGAGTTGTGGATAGTGTTGAGGGTTGTTGCAGGTTACTACAGGACATTGACAGGATGCAGAGCTGGGCTGAGAAGGGGCAGATGGAGTAAAACCTGGATAAATGTGAAGTGATTCATTTTGGAAGGTTGAATTTGAATGCTGAATACAGGGTTAAAGGCAGGATTCTTGGAAGTGTGGAGGAACAGAGGGATCTTGGGGTCCACGTACATAGATCTCTCAAAGTTGCCACCCAGGTTGATAGGGTTGTTAAGATGGCATATAGTGTGTTGGCTTTCATTAACAGGGGGATTGAGCTTCAGAGCCGCGAGGTTTTGCTGCAGATTTATAAAACCCTAGTTAGACGACACTTGGAATATTGTGTCCAGTTCTGGTTGCCTCATTATAGGAAGGATGTGGATGCTTTGGAGAGGGTACAGAGGAGATTTACCAGGATGCTGCCTGGACTGGAGGGCATGTCTTATGAAGAAAGGTTGAGGGAGCTAGGGCTTTTCTCACTGGAGCGAAGAAGGAAGAGAGGTGACTTGATAGAGGTGTACAAGGTGACGAGAGGCATGGATAGAGTGGATAGCCAGAGACTTTTCCCCAGGGCAGAAATGGCTGTCACGAGGGGACATAATTTTAAGGTGATTGGAGGAAGGTAGCGGGGAGATGTGTTATGGGCCAGGGTTTAGGGAACCCCAAAGTGTATCATGGAGTTCACCTGACCCGCAACTTTTACTAGATTGTGGTATGGGGAGCACACGGCCCACTCTACAGGTGTGGTACAGCAGAAATGGAAAAGTATTTTTTAAAGCAAAACAATGTTTATTCTATGAACTCAAGTTAACCTTTTTAAAACATACAGTGAACATCTTAGCAACCATCAATTCAAATACAACCCCCAAAGAATACAACACTAAGTAATCCTTAATAACTTCCCAAATAACATCCAGACGACAAAAGAAACACCTTTTAACAGAAGCAAATTAGGTTAACATTCACTACTGAGAATATTTATAATTCTGAATTCACCAAATGATCAAGAGATAGTATTTTCATGGCAGAGAGAACAGCAGTACACCTGCTTTGTCTGGCTTCAGCTCCAACACGGAAAATGAAACTAAAACACACCCAGCAGCAAACAGCCTAAAACAAAAGTAAAAAGCTGACAGATAGCCCAGTTCCACCCACTCTCTAACATCACTGCAGTAATAAACACCTATTTCTTAAAGGTACTCTCACGTGACAGATGTCAGGAGTAGGTTCTTTACACAGAGAACGGTGGGTGTGTGGAATGCACTGCCAGCGGAGTTGGTGGAGTCAAAGTCATTAGGGACTTTTAAGCGGCTCTTGGGCAGGCACGTGGTCAGCAGTAAATTCAAGGGGTGTAGGTTAGGTTGATCTTAGATAAGGATAAATGGTCGGCACAACACCCTGGACCGAAGGGCCTCTTCTGTGCTGATATGTTCTATGTTTCTATGTTCTATGTTCTATGTTCTATTTAACAGGGCAATATTCCTGAACTGGGTTTGTATGCTTGGACTGACTGCCACGGCTTGCCTGTGTGGCTTGGTCATGTATGCTATTTATGAAACCTGCGATCCAGTTGAAGCAAAAAGAATTAACAATTCTAACCAGGCAAGTAAAGGCTTGTTTTTAGAGCACAATTTGGAGGAGCTTGATAGCATCGTAGAGAGAGGAATTTCCCAACGGTCAATGGAAATAATCCCAAGACTAGATTTCACGTTTTAAATCAGCATGGTATGGGCAGTACATTAGCACAGTGGTTAGCACTGTTGCTTCACAGTGCCAGGGACCCGAGTTTGATTCCCAACTTGGGTCACTGTCTGTGTGGAGTCTGCATGTTCTCCCCATGTCTGTGTAGGTTTCTTCCGGGTGCTCCGGTTTCCTCCCACAATCCAAAGATGTGCAGGTGGATTGGGCCATGCTAAATTGCGCCGTAGTGTCCAAAGGATTACTGAGTTACGCGGATAGGGTGGAGGTGTGGGCTTAAGTACTCTTTCAAGGGCACCAAATAGCTTCCTTCTCCACTGTTGGTTCTATTACTGCAACAAACAAACTTAGCAGAGAACAAAAACAAAGATGGTCTGAGATGAGTTTGACGGCTGAGTGCATGTCCAATACAATAATGTGATAAGTGTTGAACATATTGCTTCTCACTGCAGAGTCTGCCTGAACTCTTTGATTTCATTCTTAAATGATTTTACATAAAAACCAACATTCTGTTTGTTAGGGATAATAGGTGGGATTGCAGAATGCGATTCTTCCAAAATACCCATAAATTCCCATGAAATCAAAACTAAAATTTGATTTACCCAACGTAGTAGGGTGGTAGTCCTGCAGATTTCTAGATTAGGTGAAAGATGGTCTGAGATGAATTTGACAGCTAGGGTGTCCTTCGGTATCAATGTATTAGCCACACCATATGAGGTTTTTAGCCAAACATCTCATCCTTAAGCATTGGCAGGTGGATGTGAATGGCTATGTCAAAGCAAACTAGAATTCAAGCCCTGACCAAAGTGTATTAGGTCCCACAACGCCCACCAGTAAAGACAGCCATGCTCAATAAGCACCTTCACATTATTTACAGATTTCCTGGAAAGTCTCCTTGAATCCCCCAGGGTTTCGTGAACTCCTCTTTGAGAACCACTACAGTCAAATGGAGTTTTATTTTGTTCTTCTGTCTTGCATTAAATGAGTTTGTCCAGTCTCAACCCAATTTCTAGTGTGCATGGATCAATAGTTCCCAACCGTAATGATTTAATACTCATTCGAAGTATAATGTCAAAAAGTTACAGGAATGGCTTGTGTAAGAAATGTAAAATGTCACGTTTATGCACTAAAGGGGAGGTGGTGGTGCAGCAGTATTGTCTCTGGATTAGTGATCCAGAGAGCCAGGGTATTGCTCTGGGGACCCAGGTTCGAATCCAGAGAGCCAGGGTATTGCTCTGGGAACCTAGGTTCAAATCCAGAGAGCCAGGGTATTGCTCTGGGGACCCAGGTTCGAATCCAGAGAGCCAGGGTATTGCTCTGGGGACCCAGGTTCGAATCCAGAGAGCCGGGGTATTGCTCTGGGAACCCAGGTTCAAATCCAGAGAGCCAGGGTATTGCTCTAGGAACCCAGGATTAGTAATCCAGAGAGCCAGGGTATTGGTCTGGGGGCCCACGTTCGAATCCAGAGAGCCAGGGTATTGCTCTGGGAACCAAGGTTCTAATCCAGAGAGCCAGGGTATTGCTCTGGGGACCCATGATTAGTAATCCAGAGAGCCAGGGTATTGCTCTGGGAACCCAGGTTCGAGTCCAGAGAGCCAGAGTATTGCACTGGGGACCCAGGTTCGAATCCAGAGAGCCAGAGTATTGCTCTGGGAACCCAGGTTCTAATCCAGAGAGCCAGGGTATTGCTCTGGGAACCCAGGTTCGAATCCAGAAAGCCAGGATATTGCTCTGGGAACCCAGGTTCGAATCCAGAAAGCCAGGGTATTGCTCTGGGAACCAAGGTTCTAATCCAGAGAGCCAGGGTATTGCTCTGGGGACCCAGGTTCGAATCCAGAGAGCCAGGGTATTGCTCTGGGGACCCATGTTCGAATCCAGAGAGCCAGAGTATTGCTCTGGGAACCCAGGTTCGAATCCAGAGAGCCAGGGTATTGCTCTGGGAACCCAGGTTCGAATCCAGAGAGCCAGGGTATTGCTCTGGGGACCCAGGATTAGTAATCCAGAGAGCCAGAGTATTGCTCTGGGAACCCAGATTCGAATCCAGAGAGCCAGGGTATTGGTCTGGGGACCCAGGTTCGAATCCAGAGAGCCAGGGTATTGGTCTGGGGACCCAGGATTAGTAATCCAGAGAGCCAGGGTATTGGTCTGGGGACCCAGGATTAGTAATCCAGAGAGCCAGGGTATTGGTCTGGGGACCCAGGATTAGTAATCCAGAGAGCCGGGGTATTGCTCTGGGATCCAAGGTTCTAATCCAGAGAGCCAGGGTATTGGTCTGGGGACCCAGGATTAGTAATCCAGAGAGCCAGGGTATTGGTCTGGGGACCCAGGATTAGTAATCCAGAGAGCCAGGGTATTGGTCTGGGGACCCAGGATTAGTAATCCAGAGAGCCAGAGTATTGCTCTGGGAACCCAGATTCGAATCCAGAGAGCCAGGGTATTGGTCGGGGAACCCAGGTTCAAATCTAGAGAGCCAGGGTATTGCTCTGGGGACCCAGGTTCGAATCCAGAGAGCCAGGGTATTGGTCTGGGGACCCAGGATTAGTAATCCAGAGAGCCAGGGTATTGGTCTGGGGACCCAGGATTAGTAATCCAGAGAGCCAGGGTATTGGTCTGGGGACCCAGGATTAGTAATCCAGAGAGCCAGGGTATTGCTCTGGGAACCCAGGTTCGAATCCAGAGAGCCAGGGTATTGCTCTGGGAACCCAGATTCGAATCCAGAGAGCCAGGGTATTGGTCTGGGAACCCAGGTTCGAATCCAGAGAGCCAGGGTATTGGTCTGGGGACCCAGGTTCGTATCCAGAGAGCCAGGGTATTGCTCTGGGAACCCAGATTCGAATCCAGAGAGCCAGGGTATTGCTCTGGGAACCCAGGTTCGAATCCCACCAGGGCAGATGGTGAAATTTGAATTCAATGGAATGAACAGTCCAATGATGATCATGAAACAATTATGGATTGTTGTAAAAGTCCATCACTAATATCCTTTAGGAAGGGAATCAGCCGTACTTACCCGGTCTATGACACAATGTGAAATAGCCTAGCAAGCCACACAATTGCAGGGCTATAAACACTGGCCAGCCAGTGATACCCACATCCAGTCAATAAAATAAAGGATGCTTGTTGTTAATGCTGGAAGTACAAGATGCCTAAGCTATGTCCAGACATCCCTCATGTTAATAAATACACGTAAAAGAAAGGATACAAATTAATTCTAGTTATATCTAAATAAGTTCCAGAATGTTTTTAATGGTTATAGATCATAGAATCCCTACAGTTCAGAAGTTAGCCCTTCAGCCCATCGAGTCTGCACCAACCTTGTAAAAGAGCTCCCCATCAAGTCCCACTCCCCGGCAACCCTCTAACCCCACAGTGGCTAGCACTGTTGCTCACAGCTCCAGGGTCCCAGCTTCGATTCCCAGCTTGGGTCACTGTCTGTGCGGAGTTTGCATGTTCTCCCCGTGTCTGAGTGGGTTTCCTCCGGGTGCTCCGGTTTCCTCCCACAAGTCCCAAAAGACATGCTGTTAGGTAATTTGGACATTCTGGATTCTCCCTCTGTGTACCCAAACAGGTGCCAAAATGTGGCGACTAGGGGATTTTCACAGTAACTTCATTGTAGTGTCAATGTAAGCCTGCTTGTGACACTAATAAAGATTATTATTATTGTTAACCTCTTGGACTCTTCTGCGTTTTCGCAGCTTTACCTGAGCACCATTTATTTGAAGTTAAGATTGCTGATTTGAAAAAGATTGATGATTCAGTCAGATCAGAAGTTTAATTGAATTAAGTATTGAAAAAATGTAAATTAGAAGATTATGTGGAAAGCTGAAGAAAGGTTAGCTTAAATATCCCTTAAAGTGATCATGTTTGGTGTGTTTATTTTTGTTGATCAAATTTATCAACACTGACAAATACTTAACCTGCAGATGTCAAGAATAATTTCCTTACCTATTCTTTTGATTTTATTATTTTTTTTGAAGATGACCCCATTACTAGTTTTGGATATCTTGGCTCACATACCTGGGGCTCCAGGACTTTTTATCGCGAGTGCATTTAGTGGCACTCTGAGGTATGTAATATGTTGCTCGAGATATTTGCATTGACAGCATGTTCGATAGAACAATATTCAATAAAAAACAATTTATTTCCTGAAGAGCTCGGGAAAATCCACATTCACTTTGCTCATTTATATTCTGTTGCACAAATTAATTGTTGAAAATGTGAAACGGACGCAATAAAATTCAACTGTTGAAATTCTTACAAATCTTGCTTGAAGCAAATCTCGCAGTGAGGAAAAGCCAGAAAGGCATATTTATTTACAAAGTAGATAAAGAAAAGGTAACTGAATTTTAAAAACTGGCCGTGTCCCCCCAACAAATCACACCAGCCAATGCTAGCATGAGTATCTACATTCTATATTCATAGTGTATCTGATGTAACAACTCGTGCTTTATTTTTCTTACCCACAGCACAATCTCTTCAGGCATCAATGCTATTGCTGCAGTGTCTGTGGAAGATATTATTAAACCAAACTGGAAATCATGGGAGCATTTCTCCGAAAGCAAGAAGACATTGTTCACAAAACTTCTAGGTAACGTCTGCAACTCAGGCAGAGTATAAAGTGCAGGAAAATTAATGATATTATTTACCATGGTATGTTTTTATCAGTAGCTTGGTTTGGTTATGCAGAATGTAACCAAGTTGGGTAGTTTAAATAAATCATGAGCGCAATTGATGGTAATTAGTTTTCCTGCTGATTTTCTTCCTCTTATATTTAGCTATGACCTTTGGAATTTGGACAATGCTTCTTGCAGGGTTAACCTCTCTCTTGGAAGAAAATGTAATGGAGGTAATCACATAATTAAGTTCAATTATGCAATGGATGTAGTTTAATTTATAAAATTATACTCAACAACAACAATATTATTCCTGTTGATGCAACACAGTTTTATTTTATCTATCTCCTCAGCTAATCCGAAGTGTTGATGGGTTATTTCTAGGACCCATACTGGGTGTATTTACTTTGGCAGCTTTATTTCCGAAGAGCAATGGCAAGGTAGGCCCTTCAATGCATTTCAGTACATCAAATTTCTGTTTGCAAATAAAATTACCTGTTTACCATTATACCCATGATCATCTAGAAATAATAATTCAAGACATAATTGATATTCACTTTGGAAAATGTAGGTCAGTTAAGGAAAGCCAGCATGGATTTGCTTAGGGAAAATCATGTTTAACTAACTTGCTGGTGACTTTTTTTAAAAGTAGTAACAGAAATGTGTTCATGAACTACCAAAAGGAATTTGATACAATGTCACACAACAGATTTGTGTTACAACTGGACTAGTAATCCAGAGACCCAGGGTAATGCTCTGAGAATCCAGTTTGACTCCCAGCATGGCAGACCTGGAATTAAAAGTTTAATCGTGACCATGAAACCATTGTTGTAAAGACCTGCCTGGTTCACTAATGTCTTTCCTTTCAGGAAGAAATCTGCCGTCTTAACCTGGCCTGGCCTATATTTGACTCCACACCCACAGCAATGTGGTTGGCTCTTAAATGGCCTGACAAGCCACTCAGTTCAAGGCCAATTAGGGGTGGGCAATAAATGCTGGCCCACCCAATGACACCCACATCCCATGAATTATTTTTTAAAACAGCCACCTGGATACAAAGTTGGATAAGTGACAAAAAAAAGAGAATAGTAATTAATGGATATTTTTCAGACAGGAGGATCAGTGTTGGGAACTGTGTTCTCCCTGATATATATTAATGATTCTTGACCATGGTGTATAGGGCACAGTTTCAACATTTTGATGATACAAAACTTGGAAACATTGTGAATTGTGAGAAGGATAGCCGACAACTTCAAAAGGACGTAGACATGATGGTGGAATGGTCAGACACAAATTAAATTCACTGCTGAGAATTGTGAAGTGATTCATTTTGGTAGGAAGAACATGGAGATCAATATAAAAAGGATAGAATTGTAAAGGGGGTGCAGGAACAGCGAGAACTGGGTGTATATATGCATAATCATTGAAGGGGCAGAACAGTTTGAGAGAGTTGTTGATAAAGTGTGCAGTATCTTAGATATTATTATTCAAAACATAAAATGCTGGAGATTTAGCAGGTCTGGCAACATCTGTGGAGCGAGAAACAGATGTTTCAAAATGTTGGGGTGGGGGGGATTTTCCACTCTTGTTAATGAGGAGTGGAAATAGCGGAGTGGGCAGAGAATAGTACGGAGTCCCAAAATGGCTTTCACACAAGCAGCCCCCGCTGCCAATGAAGTAACAGAAATCCTAGTTTTAAAAGTTGGGATCACCATTTGTATCAATTTAAATACCATTATCAGGCCTTTATGCTTGATTGGTCTCCCCCCCCCCCCCCCCCCCCTAAAATCAGTCACATCGCCGTTTCCTGAATCAGGACAGGTCTCCCACGGTATGCACCTGGCAAGCAGAACTGTCGGTGGCGCACAGATTAGCACCCCCCGAGGGAAAAGGACCATGCCTGGACCATACTGGCACTGCTTGGGCACTGCCCCCAACACAGCCCCCTGGCACTGCCCCCGGCACCGCCCCACTGGCACTACCTGAGGTTTGGTAAAGTTATTCAAAATCATGAGGGGTCTGGAGAAACTGTTCCCACTTATGAAAGGATCGAGGAGCAGCAGGCACAGATTTAAGTTAATTGGCAAGAGAAACAATCGAGCTGTGAGGAGAAACATTTCATTCAGCAATCAGGATTGTTGAGCAAGTGCTGCCCATTCCCACAACATGATTGGTGGTGGGGGTAGAGAGAGCGGAGTGAAAGTTTGTGTGAGGGGTGGGCTTGAGCCTTCAGATCTTAGGATGGGGGGAAAGGTGTCCAACAATGAAGCTGAGCACTGGGCCCCATGAATTGTAAACCCACCTCTGGGCTGCGCATGTTTCCATTGGAGTTTAGAAGACTGAGGAGTATATTGATTGAAGTATAGAAGATCGTTAATAGCTTTGACAAGGTAGGTAGGAATAGAATGTTTCCTCTTTTGGGTGAGTCCAGAACTAAGGGGCATTTTTTAAAATTAGGGGTCTCCATTATAGGACAGGCAGCACGTGGCACAGTGGTTAGCACTACTGCCTCACAGCACCAGGGACCCGGTTTCAATTCCGACCTTGGGTGACTGTCTGTGTGGAGCTTACACGTTCTCCCCGTGTCTGCGTGGGTTTCCTCCGGGTGCTCTGGTTTCCTCCCACAATCCAAAGATATGCAGGTTAGGTGGATTGGCCATGATAAATATGCGGGGTTAGCTGAATAGGGCGGGGAGTGGGTCTAGATAGAGAGCTATTTTGAAGTGTCGGATGGCCTACTTTCGTTCCTGTTTCATATGTTCATCGTGTTACCAATGGATAGCTGGAAGATTCCACATACCACACATCATCTGCTGTATATCTAAAGTTAAAATCACCATTGCGATGCCATGTCCCTTCTATTTGACAAGATTGAACTAATTCACATGGCCCTGACACACAGGCAAGTTAAAGATAGAGGTGCATTCTGCATTCAGCTGCTAAAAGTAGTCATTTTTACACCAAGTAACTTAATACAATAATATAGTAAGGGTATTAATTCTGTTGATGGCATGTGGCTCTGTAGGCAGGTAAAGAGATTGATTTGGCTGTTTTTAAATGGAGAGTTCAGAAGTTCATAAGAGGGAGGCGCAGAATTTGGCCATTTGGCCCATTGAATGTGCTCCGCCATTCTATCATGGCTGATATGTCCCTCATCTGCTACCTACAATGTTACAGGCCAAGAGCTGGATTGCGAAATCAGTCAGAGCATCTCCTCCCTAGAACACATGTCCCAGGAACGGGAGTTGGCAATTTAGCTTCCCGAGCCTAAACACTGTCAATGTGATCATGGCTGATCCCATCCTGGCCTCAACTCCACTGTCCAGCCCGTTCTCCATAACCCTTCAACCAATTACCAATTAAAAATCTGTCTAACTCCTGCTTAAATTTACTCACTGTCCCAGTATCCACCACACTCTAGGGTAGCGAATTCCACAGATTCACAACCATCTGGGAGAAGTAGTTTCTCCTCAAATCTGCTGGGATGAGCATGTTGGGGTGTGCATTGCCAGAGGTCAGTCATTTTCATGGTCATTTGGCATTTATCACTGATCATACGTTGAAAGAATAAACGGTTTGTTTGTGACAACCATTAATAAATAAGTGTGACACTGGAGCAGATCTGGCGGAAATTTGGATTGGATTGGATTGGATTGGATTTGTTTATTGTCACGTGTACTGAGGTACAGTGAAAAGTATTTTTCTGCGAGCAGCTCAACAGATCATTCAGTACATGGGAAGAAAAGGGAATCAAAGAAAATAGAACACAAGGTACACAGTGTAACTACATAAACACCAGCATCGGATGAAGCATACTGGGTGTAGTGTTAATGAGGTCAGTCCATAAAAGGGTCATTTAGGAGACTGGTAACAACGGGGAAGAAGCTGTTTTTGAGTCCGTTCGTGCGTGTTCTCAGACTTTTGTACCTCCTGCCCGATGGAAGAAGTTGGAAGAGTGAGTAAGCGGGTGGGAGGGGTCTTTGATTCTGCTGCCCGCTTTCCCCAGGCAGCGGGAGGTGTAGATGGATTTCCTTAGTTTCCTGAGGAAGTATAGGCACTGTTGTGCTTTCTTGGTGGTAGCGTCAACGTGGGTGGACCAGGACAGATTTTTGGAGATGTGCACCCCTAGGAATTTGAAACTGCTAACCATCTCCACCTCGGCCCCATTGATGCTGACAGGGGTGTGTACAGTACTTTGCTTCCTGAAGTCAATGACCAGCTCTTCAGTTTTGCTGGCATTGAGGGAGAGATTGTTGTCGCTGCACCACTCCACTAGGTTCTCTACCTCCCAATCATCCAACACAAATGTGACAATTCAAATTAATAATGTGTAGGCCCACATTCTGGCTTACAATGTGAATCACTGTACCTTTAAATAAAGGTAAAAAGGTCGAAGGATGCTAAATTTGCAATGATTTGAGGTTTAAGGGAATGAAATTATGAAGAAATGCTCTTGCAGGGAAACGTATTTTCATTGAGTAAGGAATAGCAAAGAGAAACAGGCCTTTAAAACAACAAAAGGCGAAAAAAAAGAATGTTTTGGATTTAACTCGTACCTTTCACATCCTCAGACCATTCCAAAGTCTTTGATTAGCAAATAATTACATTGAAATGCAGCCACTTGTTATGTGAGGAAATAACAGGTACGGTTGAAATTCGCAAATTATTGAACTAGGGCAACAGTACAGTTAAAAATTCACAAGCTCCAAGGAAGGTTAGCGATTGGGAAAATATTCCCACCACAGGATGGTGGTAAGTGGAATGGATTCTTATATAAAGTAGGTGGAATGTCATGGACATTCTTAGAAGAAATTGGAGCAATAGTTATTGAGGAGCAAGCATGAAACCATTAATTACACCACTTGATTTAAATAGGGAAAGGAACAAAAATTCTACCCCCACAGCTTCAATGTTCCAAATTTATATTCTTCCAGGTTTTCACAACACCTTTCGTCACGGTTACAAAGGGCCTGTGCTGCTACATTATGCAAACTTCAAGGTAGCACAGTGGCTAGCACTGTGGCTTCACAACACCAGGGTCCCAGGTTCGATTCCCTACTGGGTCACTGTCTGTGCAGAGTCTGCACGTTCTCCCCGTGTCTGCGTGGGTTTCCTCCGGATGCTCCGGTTTCCTCCCACAGTCCAAAGACATGCAGGTTAGGTGGATTGGCCATGATAAATTGCCCTTAGTGTCCAAAACAGTTAGGAGGGGTTATTGAGTTACGGGGATAGGGTGGAAGTGAGGGCTTAAGTGGGTCGGTGCAGACTTGATGGGCCAAATGGCCTTCTTCTGCACTGTATATTCTATGTTCTATGGATCTCCCAATTTTCAAACACTTTTCTACCAAGTGCTCCTTTTGCACACAACCATGAAGACTTGGTGAAGGCTCAAAGGGCCAAATAGACGCTTCCTACTTCTATTTTCGCTGTATGTTTCTATGTAACTGCAAACTGTTTGTTGAGATCAGCGATAGCTGAGCCAATGGCTTGGTGCATTCAAGGAAACTGAAGCATGAAAATGGGTTCAGGGATGTCTCCAATGGCACCACCCACAAATATAAGTTGTCTTGTCACCAGAGAGAGAGGTATTTATTGTAATAATAAAACCGGGCGCACTGCAGCCTAACCAGAAGGGACCACAACATGTTACCACCAAAAAGGTAAGTTTTAACATCACTTACTAGGATGTCGATCCAGCTGCATTTAGGACAACTCAATTTTGCACTTTAGACCTGATCAGAAATTAGAACACAAAACGCCTCATACCAGCTTCGCGAGTGGCCCCAGATGCCTTAGCCAACATGTTTGTTGCATTGTGGCGCACATCCAGCTTCCTATGACAGCACACATACTGCCTGCTGACTTAGACAGCTGTTTACTGGCTGTTGAACAGGAGGGGGGGGGTCATTGAATTTCGAGGCCATCTGGTTCAGAGAATCACAGCATCATACAAATGAGTAATACTGGATATGAATTTCAGTGCTGGTGTGATGTCAGGTATGGAGGCCGTATGTCCCAAGGACTGGCGGACGGATCATATCAAACAACATGTCCCTTTGGCTATTCACAAGAGCCAAAGCACTGACTGTACCTTACCATCCGTGCTTGTAAAGCTCAAAACACAGGGCGGAATTCTCGGTGTTGTTGTCTAAGCACACGGGTGGCCCCATTCCCACTAACTGGAATGGCAGGAACTCTGGCCAATTTTTCATGGAGCCTAATTAATTATGCATGCGCAAGTACCTCTCCAAATCATTTGGTGGGTTCAAAGGTCCCAGCATCATATTTAAACGCCAGCGCAACAAACTCATATCACTCTCTGCAGCCCACCTGTCATCAGGAGACTGCTCAAACTGACAGCCAACCAGAAGCAAAAGGTCACCTCCCTCCAGAGAAGGCAGCTCCCTGTATCAGCCACCAGGCCCTCGGTGCTTTGATCCAAAGACTCCAGGCACAGAGGCCTCTATCCCAGGGATGTCTCCAGGTAGCACCCAATCGTCACCTCTCTGCTCTGTAAGGTCATCACTCAGGAGGGCAGTGTGGCTGGAACAGCGCCCAAAGCTCAGCTGCTGTGTCAGGGTAAGTCATTCTTCAATTCCCTCCAATATGAAACTTCAATCATGTACTGAAATGGCTATTCTTGCCACGCATCTCAAACATCAATTAGAGAGGGACACCGGACCGGTCAACACCCAACCTCTCATGGAGACTTCCACATCACCACCATCCCATCTGGGCTTTCAGGGGGCAGGGAGTGGGGGTGGGGTTGGGGGGGGGGGGGGGCTCAGACATCGGGATGGGGGGGTGGGGTTGGGGGGGGCTCAGACAGGCTGAGTGAGCCCACATCGGGATGGGGGGGAGGCTCAGACAGGCTGAGTGAGCCCACATCGGGACGAGTGGGGGTGGGGTTGGGGGGGGGGGGGGCTCAGAGAGCCTGAGTGAGCCCACATCGGGACGAGTGGGGGTGGGGTTCAGGGGGGGGGGGGTGCTCAGACAGGCTGAGTGAGCCCACATCAGGACGAGGGAAGGCAGGGGGCAGGGAGTGGGGGTGGGGTTGGGGGGGGGGGGGGGCTCAGACATCGGGATGGGGGGGGGTGAGGTTGGGAGGGGGCTCAGACAGGCTGAGTGAGCCCACATCGGGACGAGTGGGGGTGGGGTTGGGGGGGGGGGCTCAGACAGGCTGAGTGAGCCCACATCGGGACGAGTGGGGGTGGGGTTGGGGGGGGGGGGGGGGGGCTCAGACAGGCTGAGTGAGCCCACATCGGGACGAGTGGGGGTGGGGTTGGGGGGGGGGCTCAGACATCGGGACGAGGGAAGGCAGAGATTATCATCCTCACTGAATTCAAGGAGGCTGCAGCTGACCTTGCTGGGGAGGTCAGGGATCACTCCTGGTGGGAAGGGAAAACCTCTCCCAACACCCTGGTATGGACCACAGCTCCATCACTTCATCAAATACTGACAATTACAGTGAGTCAGATATATTTTGATATTAGTAACAGAAAAGTCACTGTCATAATATACATCCAGGTATATGATGGAGTGCAGACAGGCAGTGATTGACACATAGGATGACCAATGAACACACAGAACACAGCAGCCAATCACCAGACAGGACACGACCGCTATAAAGCCAGAGGGCAATAGTTTTCCCGCTCTCTCGGGATGCAGCCACTGAGACAGTCAGAGCTCGTGAGCAGTAGCCAGTGCAAACACCATGTGGTAGTCAGTTAGTCTGGTCAGGTTAGCCTCAGGTCTCCAGTCAAGTCAGCACAGTGTCAACCCACAGTTAGGCATGTAATATAGTTAGATGTTAAATAAAATTGTGTTGCGTCTCATCAAGTGTTGGAAGTCTGTCTCTCTCTACACTGCATTAAACGCAGTCCATGTAGACCCAGCTTACCCAACACATCAATCACCATAGTCCCAGATGACTATAGGCTGCTTTCCCCTTTGAGGGAGAGAGCTGACTGGTGGTGATTTAACCTGAGGGTCACCACACCTCAGGCAAGGGACAAGGTTGAGAAGGCGGGGCATATAGTCAGGTATAGCTTAAGCTCATCCAATAAAATTGTACTTTCACCAACAGATTGCAGCCATCCAGGTAGCTCAGAGCACCCCGAATCTCCGAAGTGTGACCGAGGGTGAAGGGGCTCATAAAGAACAGCCACAGCACTCACTCGCACCCTCCACCAGCACAGACACACCCCTCAGTGGAACAGAGTTCGAGATTAGACTCAGAGTCACTTTCTGGAGATGACCTCACTGATCCACAGCAGACAGCGGCAGGGGCAGCTCAGGTATCCAGCACTCAGGGGGTTACTGTTCAGTGCCAGTCAGGCGAGTAGCCTCTGAAAGTGGCTGCAGCTCAATGGCGGAGATCCGGCGGCATGCACGGACTATCAGGCAGAGATTCAAGGGGCACTCAGCACACTGAGCAAACAATGGAGGAATCCATCTACATTCTGTCTGATGTTGTGGCTTTGACATGTAAGCACCATAAGGCTACCATGGGCAGATTGGTGACCATCATGTGCAACCGTCATGGAGACCTTATTCCAGCAAGGCCATTCAACCTGTTGGATACCATCAGGATCTAGACAACATGGGGCCCGAGGCTTCTTGGCTTCCCTCCCGGTGCCCCGTCTTCTGCAGGAGTCATGCCGTGACTGGCACTCACAGGGAGGATGGGTGTCAGCCAGATAGCCAGGGATTCCATTTAGAATGTGTAGCTTCTCGCAGTCCCCTCTGTCTGTGCCCGCACCCTGTATAACAGCACAGGACGCTGAGAGCACTTCTGCCCGTGAGCAGGAGATCTTTCTAAGGCCAGAGCTCTCCAGGCCTCAGACCAGCAGATGATTTTTGCCAAGGTCATCACAGGAACCAGAATGTAGCAGTTAACAGGCGACCTCCACCTCTGTTGTGGATGTCAGCGTGGTAGCGTTAAGAAAGTTCAACATTTTTACGTCACTGCTGGTTCATGGGTGCTTTATCACTGTAAATAAATTACACTTATTGAAAATCATTGGACATTTAATGAATGTTCTGGTTAAATGAATGCATTGTTCTGAAGCGGAACAAGAACTCAGAGTTGTGTGGGTCCTACAGGCCGATATCCCTATTGAATGTGGACGCCAAATTGCTGGCCAAAATTTTGTCCTCCAGGATTGAGGATTGTGTTCCGGACGTTATTGGGGAGGACCAGACGGGATTTGTTAAGGGTAGGCAGTTGGTGGTCAATGTAAGAAGGTTGTTAAATGTGATCATGATGCCCCCGGAAGGTAGGGAGGTGGAGATAGTGATCGCAATGGACGCAGAAAAGGCTTTTGATCAAGTAGAATGGGATTATCTGTGGGAGGTACTGGGACGGTTCAGAGTTGGCCGGGGCTTTATTGACTGGGTCAGGTTGCTGTATCAGGCTCCTGTGGCAAGCGTACGGATGAATAGTACAACATCGGACTATTTTAGACTGCACCGGGGGACGAGACAGGGATGCCCCTTCTCCCCACTGCTGTTCACGCTTCGCGCTAGCTATCGAGCCGTTGGCAATTGCTCTGAGAGCCTCAAGGGGCTGGAAGGGGCTGGTCCGGGGGGGGGGGTGGGGGGGGGGGGGGGGGGGGGGGTGGAGGACAGAGTCTCGCTCTTTGCAGATGACCTGCTTCTGTATGTATCAGACCCAATAGAGAGGTTGGAAGAAATCATGAGGATTCGAGGGGAATTTGGCCGGTTTTCGGGGTATAAGCTAAATATGGGGAAAAGTGAGATGTTTGCGGTCCAGGCGAGGGGACAGGAGAGGCGATTGGGTGAGCTGCCGTTTAGATTAGTAGGGGGAAGCTTTAGGTACCTCGGCATTCATGTGGCGCGGGAATGGGACCGGCTGCATAAATTACATCTGGCCTGACTAGTAGACCAAATGAAGGACGATTTTCGGAGATGGGACACGCTCCCGTTGTCACTGGCTGGGAGGGAGGGCGCAGACGGTGAAGATGACGGTCCTCCCGAGATTCCTGTTCGTGTTTCAATATCTCCCCATCTTTATTCCGCGGTCCTTTTTTAAACGGGTCAACAAAGTGATCACTGGCTTTGTTTGGGCGGGCAAGACCCTGCGGGAAAGGAAGGTAATGCTTGAGCGGAGTCGGGGAGAGGGTGGGCTGGTGCTGCCAAATTCTAGTAACTTTTACTGGGCGGCGAATATAGCCATGATCAGGAAGTGGGTGGTGGGGGAGGGGTCAGCATGGGAGCGTATGGAAGTGGCTTCATGCAAGAACACCAGTCTGGGGCATTGGTAACTGCGCCTCTGCCGTTCCCACCGGTACGGTACTCCACCTGCCCCGTGGTGGTGGCGGCCCTGAGAGTCTGGGGCCAATGGAGGAGACATGTGGGAGCATCGGTCTGGTCCCCAATCTGTAATAATCACCAGTTTGCACCGGGAAGTATGGATGGGGGGTTCCTGATATGGTGGAGAGCAGGGATTGAGAGGATGGGGGCACGCTTATAGAGGGGAGCTTTCCGAGTATGGGGGCGCTGGAGGAGAAGTTTGGGTTGGCGAGGGGAAACAAATTCAGGTATCTGCAGGTGCGGGACTTCCTACATAAACAGGTGTCAACCTTCCCGCTCCTACCGCTAAGGGGAATTCAGGACAGGATAGTTTCCAAAGGGTGGGTAGGAGAAGGGAGCGTCTCTGACATTTACAAGGAACTTATGGGGTCAGAGGAGACACAGACCGAGGAGCTGAAGCACAAGTGGGAGGAGGAGCTGGGAGGAGAGATAGAGTGTGGTCTATGGGCAGACGCGTTGAGTAGAATCAATGCATCCGCAACATGTGCCAGGCTCAGCCTGATACAATTTAAGGTCATTCACCGGCTCACATGACAGTGGCCCGGATGAGCAGATTCTTTGGGGTGGAAGACAGGTGCACAAAATGTGTGGGAGGACCAGCGAACCATGTCCACATGTTCTGGGCATGTCTGAAGCTTAGGGGATTTTGGCTGGGGTTTGCAGATGTCATGTCCACGGTGTTAAAAACAAGGGCGGCGCTGAGTCCAGAGGTGGCGATTTTCGGGGTGTCGGAAGACCCGGGAATCCAGGAGGAGAAAGAGGCAGATGTTCTGGCCTTTGCTTCCCTGGTAGCCCGGAGGCCAATACTATTAGCTTGGAGGGACTCAAAGCCCCCGAAGTCGGAGACCTGGCTATCGGACATGGCTAGCTCTCTCTGTATGGAGAAAATTAAGTTTGCCTTGAGAGGGTCAATGTTAGGGTTCACCCAGAGGTGGCAACCATTCATCGACTTCTTTGTGGAAAATTATTCGTCAGCAGAAGGGTAGCAGAAGTAGTTTAGCTTAGAGTAGAGACTTAATAAAGGTGGGACCTGTAAGATTTTTGCACTATGTTCATAGTTTCATGTACATTGTTTATTGTATTGTGTTACAATACCAAAAATACCTCAATAAAATATTTTTTTTTTTTTAAATGAAGGCATTGTGATTTTGTACTTTGGAATCCTTTTCTCTGGAAGTTTAGCTATCCTCCCATAGTGCCTCACTCGGAGGTTAACACACATCTGATATCAACCTCAATGCAACTAGTCTCCACACCCTTGTATATTGTCAGCAAAATGTGTTCAACACTTTATAAGGAGTGTATGATAGAAAAGCTTTGAACCTTTAGTCTTCAGGGGGCAGCTCATCAGCACTGATACTCCAGAAGTGCACTTCAGGATGAGATCCCTCGTCCAGTGCACACGCTTCATGGCACACTCGGTATGGTGAGCTGCCGCCATTGCCTCGGCACACTCGGTATGGTGAGCTGCCGCCATTGCCTCGGCACACTCGGTATGGTGAGCTGCCACCATTACCTCGGCACACTCGGTATGGTGAGCTGCCGCCATTGCCTCGGCACACTCGGTATGGTGAGCTGCCACCATTGCCTCGGCACACTCGGTATGGTGAGCTGCCGCCATTACCTCGGCACACTCGGTATGGTGAGCTGCCGCCATTGCCTCGGCACACTCGGTATGGTGAGCTGCCACCATTGCCTCGGCACACTCGGTATGGTGAGCTGCCGCCATTACCTCGGCACACTCGGTATGGTGAGCTGCCGCCATTGCCTCGACACACTCGGTATGGTGAGCTGCCGCCATTGCCTCAGCACACTCGGTATGGTGAGCTGCCGCCATTACCTCGGCACACTCGGTATGGTGAGCAGCCACCATTGCCTCGGCACACTCGGTATGGTGAGCTGCCGCCATTGCCTCGGCACACTCGGTATGGTGAGCTGCCGCCATTGCCTCGACACACTCGGTATGGTGAGCTGCCGCCATTACCTCGGCACACTCGGTATGGTGAGCTGCCGCCATTACCTCGGCACACTCGGTATGGTGAGCTGCCGCCATTGCCTCGGCACACTCGGTATGGTGAGCTGCCGCCATTACCTCGGCACACTCGGTATGGTGAGCTGCCGCCATTGCCTCGGCACACTCGGTATGGTGAGCTGCCGCCATTGCCTCGACACACTCGGTATGGTGAGCTGCCGCCATTACCTCGGCACACTCGGTATGGTGAGCTGCCGCCATTACCTCGGCACACTCGTTATGGTGAGCTGCCGCCATTGCCTCGGCACACTCGGTATGGTGAGCTGCCGCCATTACCTCGGCACACTCGGTATGGTGAGCTGCCACCATTGCCTCGGCACACTCGGTATGGTGAGCTGCCGCCATTGCCTCGGCACACTCGGTATGGTGAGCTGCCGCCATTGCCTCGGCACACTCGGTATGGTGAGCTGCCGCCATTACCTCGGCACACTCGGTATGGTGAGCTGCCGCCATTGCCTCGGCACACTCGGTATGGTGAGCTGCCGCCATTGCCTCGGCCTCTCCTCCTCAGCCTCCTGTTCTCAGGCTCCCCTTGACCATGCCCACCAGGTTGGTATCGTTCGATGGCTTTGAAAGCATCAAGCCTTGTCTCACATCACTGTTGTTCTTCAATTAGGCACATTAGTAAGTCACTGCTGACCAAAGATAAGACCAGATCCTAGCAAATCGTAAGGTTAGAACGTGTAAGTGTGAATGCTGGACCCATTCTCTCAGCAGTGGTTTTCCTGTTCCCTGAGATAACAGAATGGATGGAGGGCCGGGCAGCACGGTGGCACAGTGGTTAGCATTGCTGCCTACGGCGCTGAGGACCCGGGTTCGAATCCCGGCCCTGGGTCACTGTCCGTGAGGAGTTTGCACATTCTCCCCGTGTCTGCGTGGGTTTCACCCCCACAACCCAAAAGATGTGCAGGATAGGTGGATTGGCCACGCTAAATTGCCCCTTAATTGGAAAAAATAATTGGGTACTCTAAATTTATAAAAAAAAAAAGAATGGATGGAGGGCTTTGGGAGATATGTCCTGATAACCTCACTCCTCCTGAAACCTATCAGCTATGAAAGTATCACGGGCATGCCGCCCCTCCTCAATGGCATCAGCACATTCATACTGTCCCTCAGCAACCCCTGCACTTCCAGGACCTGCCGCATCTTCATCTTCCAATGAGGTCTCATTGCCTCCAATACACTCTCTGGCAAGGGCTCATCCCTTTGCATAACCAGATCGCAGAATGCACAGCCATCCTGAGACGATGCTGGAAACCCGCTTTGGTGCAGGGAGCCACCCGAGCGATCCAGGAATCTGAACCTCAGATCAAGTCCTCTGATCTACTCTAAATTGGAGAGTGTGGAGCTGTGAGCTGAGTTGTACACTTTCCTCAGCATGGATTTGAGGGTAACACACCAGAATCACCAGCTAATGTGTAAGTGGCTAGCCCTTATCCCCCAGTAATCATCCGGCAAACTTTCTGGCCCCTGGAAAATCCCCGGCTCCTGGGAGTGACTGAGGATGTAGGTGTTGTACTAACCCCCAGGGTAACAGCACACATGTGCAGGTTGTGACTTGTGATGGTCACACATGATTTATACTGTGGTGAATGTAATATATATTAGGGGCTGGTTTAGCTCACTGAGCTAAATCGTTGGCTTTTAAAGCAGACCAAGCAGGCCAGCAGCACGGTTCGATTCCCGTACCAGCCTCCCCGGACAGGCGCCGGAATGTGGCGACTAGGGGCTTTTCACAGTAACTTCATTGAAGCCTACTCGTGACAATAAGCAATTTTCATTTCATATATATGATAATTCACACTGTCTTTGTAAGCGCAGTAGCGCTATCCTACCATTAGGGGGAGTAGCTCTGGGAGTACTCAGGAACTTGTACTGGGCTCCACCCTTGGCTCCGCCCACAACTCCTCCCCCTAGTGCTGCTGTATAAATACCCATGTCCAGAGTCAGCCTGAGTTCACTGAGAGGTCATCAACGGGTAACAGGCTGGCTCTGAAGTAAGTCGATTAAAGCCTAGATTCACATCGGAAACACGTGTCTGGTGAATTGATGGTTCCATCAATTTAATCGACTTAAGAACAGCAAAGATCGATTATGGAATCGGCCCTCAAGCCTGGACACTTGGAACACGACCCGCAGGATGCAGAAGCTAAAGAAATCTTCTCCCACTGGATCAGGTACTTCAAGGCCTACCTGGCAGAAGCGAGCACAGCCGAAACTACAGAGGATCAGAAGCTAAGTCTACTGCACGCGAGGGTGAGCCACAGAATCTCTACGCAACTAAACTCGGCCGGTTCATATACTACGGCGCTAGCAGTTCTCGAAAAAATTTATGTAAGGCCTATTAATGAAGTTTACGCACGCCATGTGTTCACGACTCGCCGCCAGCAGCCTACAGAGTCACTCGCCAAATTTCTAAGGGAACTCAATAATTTGTCCAACGACTGTGATTACCAAGCGGTTACCGCGGCTGAACACAGGGAATTGGCGGTATGCGATGTTTTTGCAGCGGGCCTCAGGTCTAACTATGTGCGCCAACGACTACTGGAAAAGGGGGCCCAGGACTTAGAAACGACTGTGGAAGCTGCTAACACGATGGAGGTCTCCTTCCACAGCCTAAACTCGTTCCCCGCGGACCCTGTGACCCAATCATGGGCCCCCGACCAGCGACTCCCCCAGGCCTTTGCTACGCGGCCGCCCAGCCATCATGCAGCTCCAGCCAGCCACCATGCTACCCCAGCCAGCCACCATGCTGCTCCAGCCAGCCACTATGCTGCTCCAGCCAGCCACCATGCTGCTCCAGCCAGCCACTATGCTGCCCCAGCCAGCCACCATGCTGCCTCAGCCAGCCACCATGCTGCTCCAGCCAGCCACCATGCTGCTCCAGCCAGCCACCATGCTGCTCCAGCCAGCCACTATGTTGCTCCAGCCAGCCACCATGCTGCCCCAGCCACCATGCTGCTCCAGCCAGCCACCATGCTGCCCCAGCCAGCCACCATGCTGCCTCAGCCAGCCACTTTGCTGCCCCAGCCAGCCACCATGCTGCCCCAGCCAATATGCTGCTCCAGCCAGCCACTATGCTGCCCCAGCCAGCCACTATGTTGCTCCAGCCAGCCACCATGCTGCCCCAGCCACTATGCTGCTCCAGCCACTATGCTGCTCCAGCCACTATGCTGCTCCAGCCAGCCACTATGCTGCTCCAGCCAGCCACTATGTTGCTCCAGCCAGCCAATATGCTGCTCCAGCCTGCCATTTCTGCGGCCAGAACCAGCACCCGCAGCAGCACAGCCCGGCCCACAACGCGACCTGCAGCAGCTGCGGGGAGAACGGGCCATTACGCAAGAGTGTGCCTCGCTAAAATGGCCCCTGGCCCCAGCTTCCAACTCCCCAGCGACTCGAAGTAATCGCTCCCCTCACTCGCAGGGCCGCGGGTCCCGAAATGCTGCGGCCTATGCCCCGACTCCGCCCCCTCCAGCCACGTGCGATCCATGGGGGCCGCCATCTTGGAAAACCTCCACCACGCGGCCGGCCACGTGCGACTCATGGGGGCCGCCATCTTGGACGCCATCTTCCTCGCCGCCCGCCACATGCGATCCACGGGCCCGATTGGCATCTCCGCGCTCGGACAACTCATCGGAAGCGGAACTCAGCCATGCCTCTTCGACTCCGGGAGCACTGAGAGCTTCATACATCCAGACCTGGTAAGACGCTGTTCGCTCCCCGTTTTCCCCGTGCAGCAAACTATCTCGCTCGCTTCAGGCTCCCATTCGGTCCAGATCCAGGGGCGCACGGCCGCGACACTCACAATCCGAGGCGCTAGCTACTCGAAATTCAAACTCTACATTTTGCCCGAACTCTGCACGCCACTCTTATTAGGCCTAGACTTCCAATGTAACTTCAAGAGCCTCACCCTCAGCTTCGGAGGGCCCCTGCCCCCACTCACGATCTGCAGCCTCGCTACGCTGCGAATCCCCCCCCTCCTCTCTTCGCCAATCTCACAAAGGACTGTAAATCTGTAGCCACTCGTAGCAGGCGGTACAGCCTGCAGGATAGGGTATTTGTCAGAGCAGAGGTCCGAAGGCTACTCAGTGAGGGGGTTATAGAGGCCAGCAATAGTCCCTGGAGAGCTCAGGTGGTGGTCGTTATGACCGGGGAAAAATTCCGCATGGTTGTCGACTATAGTCAGACCATAAATAGATTTACGCTCCTCGACTCATATCCCCTCCCCAGGATTGCAGACATGGTAAACCAGATCGCCCAGTACCGGCTCTTTTCCACGGTGGATCTGAAGTCTGCATACCACCAGCTCCCAATCCGCCCGGAGGACCGCCACTACACGGCATTTGAGGCCGATGGCCGCCTTTTCAATTACCTCCGGGTCCCTTTTGGCGTCACTAATGGGGTCTCGGTGTTCCAACGAGCAATGGACCGAATGGTGGACCAGTGCGGGCTACGGGCCACGTTTCCGTACTTGGACAATGTCACCACCTGCGGCTATGACCAGCAGGACCACGACGCCAACCTCCACCGTTTCCTCCAGACGGCACAGAAACTGAATCTCACGTACAACACGGAGAAATGCGTTTTCCGCACAACCAGACCAGCCATCCTCGGCTATGTCGTGGAAAACGGATTCCTGGGCCCCGACCCGGACCGTATGCGCCCCCTCTTAGAACTCCCCCTCCCCCATTGCCCCAAGGCCCTCAAATGGTGCTTGGGCTTCTTTTCCTACTACGCCCAGTGGGTCTCTCAATATGCGGACAAAGCCCACCCACTCTTTAGGGCCACACGATTTCCCCTGTCAGCCGAGGCACGCCAGGCCTTCGACGGCATCAAGGAGGGCATCGCCAAAGCAGCCATGCGGGCGGTGGATGAATCCACTCCATTTCAGGTTGAGAGCGACGCCTCAGAGGTAGCTCTTGCAGCCACTTTAAATCAGGCAGGGAGACCAGTTGCATTTTTCTCCCGTACCCTCTCCACTTCAGAACTCCGACACTCTTCAGTCGAGAAAGAAGCACAAGCCATTGTGGAGGCTATCCGTCACTGGAGGCACTACCTCGCAGGTAGGAGGTTCACCCTCATCACCGACCAAAGATCGGTTGCCTTCATGTTCAACAACTCGCAAAGGGGCAAAATTAAAAACGACAAAATTCTGAGGTGGAGGATCGAACTTTCCACCTACAATTACGATATTAAATATCGACCCGGGAAGCTCAATGAGCCTCCGGATGCCCTATCCCGCGGGACATGCGCCAGCGGGCAGATCGACCGATTAAAAGTCATCCACAATGACCTCTGCCACCCGGGGGTCACCCGGCTCGCCCACTACATCAGGGCCCGAAACCTGCCTTTCTCCAACGAGGAGGTAAAAGCGGTCACCAGGGACTGCCCGATCTGTACGGACTGCAAACCGCACTTCTATAGACCAGACAGGGCCCACCTGGTCAAGGCTTCTAGGCCCTTTGAACGCCTCGCAGTTGATTTCAAAGGGCCACTCCCCTCAACTAACAAGAACGTTTACTTTTTAAACGTCGTAGATGAGTTCTCCCATTTCCCATTCGCTATCCCGTGCCCCGACATGACCTCCCACACAGTCATTAGGGCCCTGCATAGCATCTTCACCCTGTTTGGTTTCCCCAGCTACGTACACAGCGACCGGGGTTCGTCCTTCATGAGCGACGAGCTGCGTCAGTACCTGCTCGACAAGGGCATTGCCTCGAGCAGGACTACCAGCTACAACTCCAGGGGGAACGGGCAGATGGAGAGGGAGAACGCGACGGTCTGGAAGACCGTCCTACTGACCCTCCGGTCTAGAAAGCTCCAAGTCTCCCAGTGGCAGGAAGTCCTCCCAGACGCGCTCCACGCTATTAGGTACCTTTTGTGCACAGCGACCAATCAGACCCCTCATGAGAGGCTCTTCATTTTTTCCAGGAGCACTACCACGGGGGTCTCACTTCCGGCATGGCTGAGGACACCAGGCCCCGTACTTCTGAGGAAACACGTCAGGGCGCAGAAAACCGACCCCCTTGTTGAGAAGGTGCGCCTGCTACACTCCAACCCCCAGTACGCATTCGTCGAGTTCCCTGACGACCGTCAGGACACGGTATCCCTTTGGGATCTGGCACCCGCCGGATCCAGCGCCCCCCTACCCCCACAGAAGGACCTCTCACCCTACACCCCATGCTGCCGCCCCCTCGTGCTCCCGGGCCCACGAGCTCGCTCCACCAGTTCCGCGCCCCCACGCCGGCCAGCCCCCAGCGCCCCCAGTCCCCGGTCGAACCAGGAGAGTATGAAGCTCGGATACAACCCTCCCTGGAGTCCACCATCGTACCCCAGCACACAACACCCATCCAGCCACCGCAAGAGGCTGCAACCCCGGTGCTCCGCAGATCACAGCGGACAATTCGACCACTGGACAGACTGACTTTATAGACCACCACCCCCGCTGGACTTGATTTTTTGCAGGGGGTGAATGTGGTGAATGTAATATATATATATATGATCATTCACACTGTCTTTGTTAGCACAGTCGCGCTATCCTACCATTAGGGGGAGTAGCTCTGGGAGTACTCAAGAACTTGTACTGGGCTCCACCCTTGGCTCCTCCCACGACTCCTCCCCCTAGTGCTGCTGTATAAATACTCATGTCTAGAGTCAGCCTGAGTTCACTAAGAGTTCATCAATGGGTAACAGGCTGGCTCTGAAGTAAGTCGATTAAAGCCTAGATTCATATCGGAAACATGTGTCTGGTGAATTGATGGTTCCATCATATACATTGATGGAATGGTAGCCCTTGTGGTTGATAAATATTGGGGGCTGCTGCCAGGGAGCCTGTATAACCATGGGTGTAGCCTGTATAACCATGGGCGTAGCCTGTATAACCATGGGCGTAGCCTGTATAACCATGGGCGTAGCCTGTATAACCATGGGTGTAGCCTGTATAACCATGGGTGTAGCCTGTATAACCATGGGTGTAGCCTGTATAACCATGGGTGTAGCCTGTATAACCATGGGTGTAGCCTGTATAACCATGGGTGTAGTCTGCACTCTTGGAAAACCCAGGATCACGGCGGTGAATCTTTGAGCCTGGCTCTCCTCATCAGGAGAAAACCTAACATGAAGATGGACCTTCCTGTAAAGGGTATTGGAACCTTCTTTATGCAACAAAGTGTTGGGGGCTGAGAGATACTGCACAACTGCCCTCCAGGTCCCTGGAAAGGCCCAGAGGCAAAGAAATTGAGTGCTGCCGTCATCTTCAGGGCCTCTGGGAGGGTGAAGCGTCCAAAGCCATGTGGTGTCAGGTCTTCACGAAGAATTAGCATGTATGATGTACAAAGTCTCCGCACAGTCGCAGGCCCGGCCCTGCCTCTCACTGTAAGTAGGAGACTCTTTGACAATAAACTCTCGGTGTGGTGAGCTGCTGCCATTGCCTCAGCCTTGCCTCCTCAGCCTCCTGTTCTCAGGCTCCCCTTGGCCACGCCCACCAGGTGCTGCTTCCTGCAGGAGCTGCACACACCAATGCCTTGCCCTCCTTTGCCTCCTCCAATGAATGAGGGCTATGAGAAATGCAACATTCAGTCCTGAATCCATTAGTCCTTTTGCCTTCTCACTAAAAGTAAACATCAAAGAAAACGATGGTTAAAGGGTGCGGAAAGGGAAGCTGATTGAGAGGCCTATGGGAGATGTGAGGCTCCACAGCTTTGGGTGGCTTGAGAGCATTGTGCCTGATGTAGTCTTACCCCTGAGATTCTAGCGCGCACACAGACACACACTCACACACACACGTGCGCAACGTTCAATTCCAGTGATGTGACATCTGGAGCCCTCTGGGAGTGTGTGATGGGCCAGTGCAGACTCAATGGGCTGAATGGCCTCCTTCTGCACTGTAGGGATTCTATGATTGATGATTAAACCAAAGTAGCTCTGTGCTCCATTTTTTGAGATGGCATTCCGATTACCTTTCAGTTGTTCATGGTCAATGAGTGGAACCTGTTTGGCCAGTGACAAATGGCATTCATTAGTAACCAATGCCTGATCTCCGTTGATGGGATGGTAGAAATGATTTGGCTGTACCCCCTTCACTACAACCTTCACTCTCCAAGGCTACAGTCCTATCTTATACTCTTGTTAATTTTGAGACTTTGAGATGAGGCTATTGAGTTCTGTCTGCTTTAGAAGAGTAAGGTGTGACTTTATTGAAAGATCCTGCGGGGTATTGGGTGTGGAGAGGATGTTTCCTCGTGTAGGAGAACGTAGGGGCGCGATTTAACCGGACGTGTTTGGGCATGTTTAGCGGGATATTTGTCAGAGGCTGCAGCACCGAGCACTTTGCCGTTTGTTTTGGGCTGAGAGAGAATCTCTGCACGAGGCCACACTGAGTGGAAGGAAAGGCTCCTCGCAGTTCGGGGTGGCACTGCCAATGTGCCCAGATGGCACTGCCAGGGTGCCAGGCCAGCAGTGCCAAGATTTCTGGGTTCCAGAGAACATGCCAGGGTGTCACCCTGCCCTGTCGTGGCCACCCGGGGGTCTCTATTGGCCTGGGAAATCCCCCTCCCCACACCCCCCAGGTATCATTATGGCTGGTCCACATTTGTGGAAACCAGTAATAAACGGCGCATTGGCGAGGTCGCCTGGGCACAGCCATTAGGTCCCGTGGGACAATCCTATCAACACAGGTTTAAATGAGCCCAAGGGCGAGATCCAGATCGAAACATCTCACAAGAGTCCATTAAATCTCAAAAAGCGTTTCGAGCATCGCAAATCTCGCGAGAGGCTCATCCCAACACCAAATCATCATGCACGGCAAGGCCATTAAATTGTGCCCTGGAACTATGGGACAGTTTAAAAATAAGGGGATCACCCATTAAAATGGAAATGAGGGAAAATCATTTCACTCAGGAGGTTGTGATTCTTTGAAAGACTTTTCCTGAAAAGGTAATGGAAGCAGAGAATCTTTGAATATTTTTAAGGCAGTGGTGGATAGATTCTTGGTAAACAGGGGGTGACAGGCTGTCGGTGGGTGGGACACTGATTTGAGGTTACTATCCAATCAGCAATGATCTTATCAAATAATGAAACAAGCTTGTTTCATGCATTTATATGTAAACATATAGATCCATTAAAATTGTGACGGTTGTGTCAAAAAAATCTGACAATGTTTTATTCTCTTAATTCACCTGAACTCCACTTGTTTCCAACCAAATAAAGACGGTTCGAACTGTCCAGTCATACAGCTGGGCGGCACAAATCATCAATGTGTGTGCATGAACCTGCTGGTGTGGCATTGTAAAGTCAAAACAAGCGTTGCAAAGTCGAAACAGGCATTGCAAAGTCAAAACAGGCGTTTCAAAGTCGAAACAGGCATTGCAAAGTCAAAACAGGCGTTGCAAAGTTAAAACAGGCGTTGCAAAGTCGAAACAGGCGTTGCAAAGTCAAAACAGGCGTTGAAAGTCAAAACAGGCGTTGAAAGTCGAAACAGGCGTTGCAAAGTCGAAACAGGCGTTGCAAAGTCGAAACAGGCGTTGAAAGTCGAAACAGGCGTTGCAAAGTCGAAACAGGCTTTGAAAGTCGAAACAGGCGTTGCAAAGTCGAAACAGGCGTTGCGAAGTTGAAACAGGCGTTGCAAAGTCGAAACAGGCGTTGCGAAGTTGAAACAGGCGTTGAAAGTCGAAACAGGCGTTGCAAAGTCGAAACAGGCGTTGCAAAGTCGAAACAGGCGTTGAAAGTCGAAACAGGCGTTGCAAAGTCGAAACAGGCGTTGCGAAGTTGAAACAGGCGTTGCAAAGTCGAAACAGGGTGCCATTTAATCAAAGTTGTGATTGCCATTCACCATAATGCAAATGTTGTAAAGTCGAGGACTGCATGGAAACACTTTCACTATTTTTCCAGGGTTTCTGTCATAGTTATGGCAGCAGATTGGGAGAAACCCTGAGAGGCTTCAGTTGTTTATGTTCCAGTAAAACAATGTTCAGTGAAGCTGACCACTGAAACTGGAGAAGGCAAGGTAATGGATTTGCCCATAATTCTATACAATGTTCTGAAGAAGCCTTTTCTTTATTTTATTAATCCAGGGAGCATTTGTGGGTATGGTGATTAGCTCGATCTTCAGCGTGTTTTTTGGAGTTAGTTCTCAAATGTACCCACCTGACAATAGGTTTACAAGGAAGCTCCCGACGTCTACGTCAGGCTGTCACCTTCACAATATCACCATGACAAGCTCCACAAATGTAACATCTTTACTCACAACCATGGAACCATATCCAGCACCAGAAAAAACGTAAGTCAATTTGCTTATTAAAATCAGGTAGAAATATGTCATTAGATGATCATGATTCTGTAGTTTGCAAATTCAACGGGCGCAAACGACTGGCCGCGTCCCGCTGGAACTGGGGCACGACGCGGTTGGTAGATCCCGGGAGAGGCCCCGCCTGGGATTCCCGGTGGCCGTTACGCGTCACGAAATCCAACCCGCGATCTAGGTCCCGCCCACAATGGTGGTGCCACCTTGGCACTGGCATCCTGGCACTATCACCTGAGAATCCCGACGGTGCCACTCAGGTGCCAGCTTAGCACTGCCAGGTGCCCAAGTCCGGGATCACACCTCTTTAACCTGTGATTATCCCTCTCCCTGGATCTGTAATGATTTGATTACCTGCAAATGCTCGCATTCCAAGCATTGTCCAGCATCTCTGACTTTGTCTATATAAATGTTTCTGGATCATACCTCTCCATTCACCCGAGGAAGGAGCAGCGCTTCGAAAGCTCGTGTTTGAAACAAACCTGTTGGACTTCAACCTGGTGTTGTAAGACTTCTTACTGTGCTCACCCCAGTCCAACGCCGGCATCTCCACATCATACTTAAAAGATGGGTTTGGAGGTTGTGTCGGGCGCGGGGGGGGTGGGGGGGGGAGGGAATCAGGCTGCCATTTTAAAACATTCCCATCTCTTCCTGCATGAGGAATTCCCACCGGGAGAATGCCGTTAGATAGCAGGCTGACACGCACCGGGAATGACTCCGCTAATCCTGCCCAAAACAGACTCGATTTTTTTTTTAGTTAGACTGCGCCCAGCTAAACAGCAAAATCTATATTGTGAGTAATAAATTCCAGCATCGGGTGAGGGAACTCATTGAAAACTTACACATTTGTTGTTCCTTTGGAAGTGTGGCCAGAAAACATAACAAACTCTTCGAGGCTTTTTGACAGGTAAAAATGCTCAGAAACCGTTTCCTCGGATAAGAGAGTCTGGAACTAAGCATTATTAGATCAGAATTAGGGGTTGGTCATTTAACGGAGATAAGAGTTTGTACAAGCTTTATGAGCCCTTACCCTATAAAGTCAGAGGCTTACTTTGGGGAACCGAGAGAGACTTTTAAAATTTGTTTGTGAATCACTGGCAATGTCTGATCTGAGGGGTATCTGAGCCTTGAATAAATTCATGAAGTGAGTATGCAGAGCCTTTCGAGGTGAATAATTCCACTGATTTTCAACACCCCTGGGGAAGGCACTGTGGCTGTGCTAACACCACGTGGTCTGCAGTGGTTCAAGAAGGTCATCGGCATCATCTGCCCAAGAGCAACTACAGATGGTTAATAACCTCCTGTCTTGCCACTGTTATAGAAACAAATTTTAATAGCCTCTCTCAGTGTCCCAAAGTAAGGCCCTGACTTTAACGGAAAGGGCTTGTATGGTATGTACAAACCGCAAAACAAGTGGCAGAGCTGCGGAATCCTGTGGAGGGCTGGCTGACCTTCACAAAAGGGCCTCAATACCATGATTTTCACCAGAGTCTTAGCCAAAACTGCCAGATTGGCTCCCTCACAGTGAGTGAGATCAGGGTTAGCAACTGAAGACTGGGGACTGCAGGAATGGTCTCTGTTTTCAGCTAAGGTCAAAGGTGGCGATGTTCTCTGATGACTGAACAGTGTTCACTACCATTCCTAATTCCTTGGATAATACTCAGATGCAGCATGACAAAGCCCAAATTCCCTCCACCATCAGTATCTACAGACCAGGGTCTGGATTCTGCAAGTCTCCGCTCAGAGACGTTGGTTTTGATGCTGGGGTGGGGACATAACCCCATTTTTGGAGAATCCAACCCCAGAAACTTAAGTGGATAAATACTGCGGCTACCAGAGCAGGTTATTCAGCTGAGCAATATGGGCAGGGAAAATGAGGTCAAGTGCTGTTGGGTGGATGGGGAGAAGGGATAAGGGAGGCCCAAATCAGGCTCACTTGGGAGACCCAAAAAACTACTCCTCCGCTCATGGCACACAAAAACACCTTAAAAAAGTGAACTTCCTTAGAGCCTGTTCTGGTCCGCACTCCCTCTCCTGGCATTTCAAGCCTGAAAGGAAAATTATCAATGTTCTTTTAGTTCAGGCATTGAAGCAAAACACTTCTCTGCCTCACGACACCAGCAGTGGGATATCCAATGCGGCGGAGAACCAGACAGCCAGACGAAATGGGGATTGGTGCCGGGTGCTGGTGGGCGCCGATCCCTTTGTGATGCACCCCACTCCCACCAGCTGGGAGAAGGATCAGGGCGACTTAGCTGGGCGGGAACCAGAGCCTGCAAGCCCCCGTGGTTCTCTGCTCCTCTGGGCCGGGAATCACATGGATGAAGATCACTACTGGTATTTACCAGCATAGCCCTGATGTGGTGGGCCTTGCAGTGCACCAAGGGAGTAACTCCTGAAGGGAGTTGCCCTGAAGGTCCATCCAAGGGCAACCTTCCTCCCCACAATGCACGACACGCCCACGCCTCCCATACCAGGTGCCCCACTATTCCCCCCCACCCCCAAAATAGGAGACCCCCAAGGACCCCTCAAAGCAGGAGACCCCCTAGATAAGGAGACACCCCATAGACCCCCCAGAAAATAGACCCCCTGTCTGGAAGCTAAACAGCAGTCCAGACAGGGGCAGTGAAAAACAATCACTGTTGTAACACTCACCTGGGCAATACACCGACAGGCTCAGACAGAGGAAACACCACGTGTCCATTCCAGGAAAGAGAAAAAGAGTGGCCTGTGTTTAAATCCCTCAGCAAGCCATTCATTCATATCTCTTGGGTGGGGGAGGAACAGAAAATCCATGGATGGGGGCCTGATTCGCAATCTGGCCAGCCGCAGGACCTCGCTATTGGGCTGATACTCAAAATGGCGACCCAATAGCGGGATTCCCTTGGGAATGCCTCGCATTCCTCAACATGCAGAAATCTGGATGGCAAGGATCACCGAATTGCCTCCTGTGGGAGCACTAATCAATTCCAATTCACCTCCGGCTGGAGAACAGTGGGCAGGATTATCCGTTGCCCGATGCCAACATCGTAACAGCGATCGGGTCGAGAATCCCTTTTGACAGCAAAATCGGGGGCGGTGCCTGTTTTCAGATGCTCCGCCCCCTCCAAAACAGCGGCATCAGGCAGTACGCCGCACGGCGCTGGGACAGCCTCAGGACGTCACCTGAAGGCTCTCCCCTGATGCCCCGTCCCCACTTGGCCGAGTTCACGATGGCGCAGATCACTTGTGCTCTGAGTTTTCATCAGCGCTGCCACAGTCCGGGGGGTGGGGGGCATGCCGCTGTCTTTGGTGGCTTCAATGGGGGCTGGGGGGACTGGTGGGAGGTGGTCCACGGGGGCACTATCTGGCAGGTGGGGTCCATGCGCGGTCGGCACCATGTTGTATGGCGCGACCACAGCAGGCTGTCGCCCTGCGCATGCGCGGCCGTGGACCCAGCTATTCTCCGGTCCTATTTGGCACAGGAGCCGGGAATTTTACCCGCCGATGCTTCTAGCCCCTCACCGGTCCCGGAATCAATGAGGGTTCGACTGTATCTAAAGAGGCAACTGGCAGCTCGTGCCAGGAGTCTGCTCATATGTTAGAAGAGTTCTTAGCACTGGGACATGATGGGAAGTGAACAGATTTGGGGTGGAAGAATCACTGCACTTACCAGCCCACTCCCAAGCCTGATTTTCACAAAGCAGAGAGGAGTTGAATTCTTGTAACTTTGAATTTATGGTAATTTAATAAGCTGAATGTTCAATATAGAATGTCTATTATGAGTAAGTTTTTAAAATGTACTTTAGGATCAACATATTGGAAGAAATGGCCTCCTTGTCCTATGGATATTACACCCCAGTTGGTTGCCTGACTTCAATTATAATTGGTTTGCTAGTCAGTATGGTTACCGGTAAGTAAAGTAAAATATATCTCATTTAGAAGCTGTGTTGTCAGTCTTGATGGTTGGTGTTAGTCTCGGTCAATGCACCTAATTATTCATTTTGTTCTTCTACTTTGTATGCCACATTTACATAATCTGATGACAGGCTGCACAATTCTGAGAGTTCATTCTCTCGGAGGCAAATAAGGACAATTACTGCAGTGAGAGATTGTGAAATAGTTTATCCTCCAGTCCGATAATAAACGCAGTTCAATCTGTTATGTTGTTTTCTTTGATTTAATTGAAGGTTGGACATTGGCATTACTCTCCTCCCAGGTTATTATGGATTTTATTTTAATTATCGGATGTCTAAAAAGTTAAAACGGGTGGGATTCTACAGCCCCCCCAGCCGCGTATTTCTCAGTAACTTTGCCGGGAATCCCACCGGAGGGAGTGAGCTGCCGGCGGCACCAGTGAATCGCACCGTGCAGAAGGGACTTTAGTCGGCGGGCCAGTTGCCTTAATACTCTGTATTCATTTTAACCAGCTGCTTGACTATATTTCATGGAAATAGGCACTTGGCAAAGCATGATGGGTATTTAGCCTTATTTTTAGTCAAGTTCTGTATGAAACAGTCAGAAGGTCATACAATGTAAACAAGCGTACAGCTGCACATTGTTTTGTTGACAGCAGACAATTATTATTTTTCTTAGGCGAGGAACTCAAGGCCTGTTATTAAACTCTAACTCCAGCCAGCTCACTTTTATGTCTTTTTGCTAATCTAAATAATGCCTTTTGTCCTAGATATTGTTTACTTTATCATATAAATTGCTTGCCTTACCTTTGTAAAGCAGGGACATTTGGAATGACTGTGGTCTCTCTAATCCCCCCACGAACTTTGTGTTAAATAAAGAACCTTTGGCGAAAACCCAAAGTGCTGACTTATATTTCTTCAACACACCGTAAGCGAAAAGCCGGAGAATTCCAACCATTTTTTTGTGATATGGTTCCATAAAATATTATTCGAGCTGGTTAACATTTTGTGAATCACATTTTGTCCAAAAATTAGGAACTTCAAACTAGCCTTTCTTGTAGTTAGTTGAATGTAATACCATCATTAATAATTCCATTTCCTTAACACAGGAGGAACTAAGGATGTGGATGAATCTCTCATTGCTCCTATATATCATACCATTCACAAGTTCATCTTCAAAAAGGAGCCATCTGCACCATTGCCTGAATCAGTAAGGTGGTTCTTCCTCTTCTTAGGCAGAACCTCAGGAGATTTGATGAGTTTTGAAATAAGTCCGATAATAAGTCCAATAAACGCTCTGCGGTTTCTACAACATGAGGGGCAGGTGGTGCTTGGAGGGTTGGGTAGATTAGTTTCTGGGAGGGTTTGTGTACTCTGTGAGACCCCACGATTGGCCACATTGTACTCCTGACAAAGTCTCTCAGTGCCTTCCCAAATGAACCTTCTCCACTTTAGCTGGTCACAAGCCCAGAAATCACATGAGATGGGCAGAATACTTGACCTGTTGAAGGATGGACATCCCAAAAGCATTTGTGTTGTCCTCCAGGGAGTCTCCGGCCATCACCAACTTCCAAGTAGCGAAGTTGCTTTGGGAGTCTGGTGTCAGGCATACGAACTAGATGACCTGTTGAGCAGTTTGAAATGATTAGCCCCTCCATGCTGGGCATGTTGGCTTGGGAGAGGAGGCTGCTTTGGATGATCTTTCTTGCCACCAGGTTGGGGGAATCTTGCAAAAACACCAAAGGTGATTTTTCTCTAGCACTTTGAGCTGCCTCCAAGTCTCCGAAGCATAAGGGTTAGTAGAGACCACTGCTGTCCAATAGCCATGACCTTGAGCCTCCACCTCACTTGACAAATTGGCTTCAGTTTTCTCCCATTGCCGAGGACTCCAAATGCTTTTTTTTGCTGCCATTGGCCACAGCCTCAGTTTGCTGGCATCACTCTCAGTTTGTGAAGGTTCTGGATAGAGGTCCCACTTCTGAGACTAGGGTTTGATTTTAATCTAATCAAAAACCAATCACTTCCATACAAACAAACTTGGGCTCTTAATTCCTTATTTAGACTGACCCGTGTCTGTATTACTGTCGGTGTTCTGGACTGTTGGAGGTGCCAGCTTTCAGATAAATCATTGAACTGAGAACATGTCTGACTTTTTCAGACAGATGTAAAAGAACTTCTCTGAGAGCAGAGAGTTCTCCCTGTTTCCAGGCCAAAATTTATCCCCAAACTACACCTTAAATATGTCACCTGATCATTTATCTAATTGCTGTATGTGTGAATTTCCTTCTGTGCATATTGGCTGGCATGCCTCCCCGCATTATAATAGCAACAACACTTCAGGAGTACTTAACTGTCTCTTTGGTACATTGGCACATCCTGGGGTTGTGTGAGGGGCTACATAGCTGCAAGTTTCTTTCTTTGCTTAATGCTTTATCAAATAGTATTTCCACTTTGGAAGGTTTTTATATATCCAAACCTCTATGCCTCTGTGTTCCTTTATTCATGTTTTCAAATGTTTTTCAGCTTTTACTTACCAAAATGTATTACCTCATACATCCCAACATTAACTTTGATTTTGCATCTATCTGTCCCATCTATCAACATCCTGCTTAACTCATTGACAGTCCTCTCCAAAGTTAACCAAACTCTATTTTTATTATCGTACAAATATATATATATGAAGATGTCGCACCATACTTCACATCCCTCCAATTTCTAAAAACATTGATGAAGTTTGATTAAGGCTTTCGTTTCTTTAAATCCCGATCCGTGCTGCATTACTAATGTCATGCTCCTCCTTGTAATTAACAAACATCTTCTGCAAACATTTTATTAAACATCTTTTGAAAATCCACTGCATTTCCCCTATCAATTGACCAATATTCTCACTGTTAGTTCCAGAGTTGTTATCTTAAGTTTCACTGAATATTCTCACCCCACCTATATTTTTCTTACTTGTTTCCTCCTGAAAGCAGGAACATGTAGCTCCCAGGCCTGTCATCAGCTAAGCCCTGTCTCAGTGTTATTATTTCACATTATACCTACCTATTACACATACCTATAATTCTCCAATTTGATTTCAAATGCCTTCTGCATATTTGCTTGTTTGTTTTGCAATCTTTTTCTCTCCTTCTTCTGAATTCCTTTTATTTTCTTATCTTACCTGTTTAGACAACTTTTTGCTTTCCTTCTTTTCATTTAGTCTTTGACCTGCTTAATTTTATTTGCTAATCTAGAGGTTAGTTATTCAGCATGCCAAACTTTCTTCTGTAAATGTGGTCATTTTGTCTGATTCCCAATTGAAATTGTTGCTGCGATGGGGGAAATACTGAGTAATAGTCATTGCAATTCTTTATCCAAAGGGCATACAACTGTTAGAATCCACTCCTGAAAAAATGTTCAGTACTGGTCACTATCCGTCCAGTTGGAAGGTAAGAACACATGCTGCTTGTACTAAATACAAATCTCTAATTACAAACATACAAAATAAGACACAATTGGCCATATGGCACCTCAAGCTTCCTTGCCATTCAATAAGATCATGGTTAATCTGAGTTCCACATTCCGTACCTACCCCTGATAATCCATGATTCCGTTGCCCACAAGAATCTATCTAACTCCTCCTTCAAAATATTCAGTGACCCCGGCTTCATCGCCTCCTGAGGCAGAGTCTCAAACCCTCAGGGAAAATAATTCTCCTCATCTCTGTCCTATAAGGGCAACCCCTAATTTTAAAACCGTGCCCCCTAGTCCTGGATTCAGCCACAACAGAGGAAACATCTTTTCAAAGTCCACCTTCTCAATAGCACTCAGGATCATAGATACTTCAACCAAGTCGCCCCCTCATTCTTCTAAACTCTAGCCTTTCCAGTCTATCCTCATTAGACAACCTGCTCAATCCAGGCATCAATATAGTAAACCTCCTCTGAACCCACCCTTTAACACATTAAGGATTCCAATCCTGCACACAATATTCAAGTTGCGACTCCATGCCCCGTGTAACTGAAGCACAACATCCTGACTTTTATGCTGAATTCCTCTCATAATAAAGGCCAACATTTTAAAAATTAAGTCATGAGGTGTGGGTGTCACTGGCAAGCCCATCATTTATTGCCCATGCCTAATTGCCCTTTGAACTGAATGGCTTGCGAGGTCCATTTCAGAGGGCTGTTAAGAGTCAACCACATTTTTAAAAATTCATTCTTAGGATGTGGGATGTTCATTCCAGGTTTTTATTGAATTAAGATTGTGCAGTCTGCCGTGGTGGGACCCAAACCAGGGTCCCCAGTGAATTACCCTGGGTCTCTGGATTACACGAGCAAAGATACGACTGCATCACCACGTCCCCCGAGACTTCTTATCAATGCTTTGTGACTCATGCACAATAACTGCTAAATTCCTCCGCACCTCGGCATTCTGCAGTTGTTCTCCATTTGTAAAACTTCAAATGAAGTTACTGTGAAAAGCCCCTCGTCGCCACATTCCGGCGCCTGTTCGGGGAGGCTGCTATGGTATCACTCTGCTTTTTTATTCTTCCTGCTAAAGTGAACACCATCACACTTTCCCACATTATACTCCATCTGCCTGATTTTGTCCACACACATCCTATTGATATCCATCTGCTTGTGTCTCCTTCAGAACATACATTCCTACGTATCTCTGTGTCCTCTGCAAATTTATCTACCAATGCCTTCACTCCCCTCATCCAAGTCATTGCAATCAAAGAATAAATAGTTGTGGAAAATATTTTTATGAATGTTTACATTTAATCTATGGTATAATTGTACCTTTGAAGAATGATGGTGCATCCTGAACTACACAAAAAGATTGCAGCCCGCACCCTGGAAAACTTCAGGGAGGGGTTACTTACATTTCAGAGCAGATCTCTTGGCATTTGCCAGGGAATGGCTTGGAGGTGAACAGAGTTTGGAGGCAGAAGACCTCAGATGTCTGCCACAGTGTAGTATGGCTTTGGTGTGTGTGTGTGTGAGAGAGATGGGGGGGCGGGAGGAGTAGCACGGTGCTTGTGCGGAAGTTGGGGTGGGGGGAGGCATTTTCCCAGTGCTAGTGTAGGGGCTGGGGGTGCCTGCTGTTTGTGCGGGGGGGGGGGAGGGGGTGGGGGTATCTGCTGTTTGTGCGGGGGGGAGGGGGCTGCCTGCTGTTTGTGCGGGGGAAGGGAGGGGGTGGGGGTATCTGCTGTTTGTGCGGGGGAGGGAGGGGGTGGGGGTATCTGCTGTTTGTGCGGGGGAGGGAGGGGGTGGGGGTATCTGCTGTTTGCACAGGGGAGGGAGGGGGTGGGGGTATCTACTGTTTGTGCGTGGGGAGGGAGGGGTGGGGGTATCTGCTGTTTGTGCAGGGGAGGGAGGGAGGGGGTGGGGGTGCCTGCTGTTTGTGCAGAGGGGGAGGGGGTGGGGGTATCTGCTGTTTGTGCGGGGGGGAGGGAGAGAGGGGGTGGGGTATCTGCTGTTTGTGCGGGGGGAGGGAGGGAGGGGGTGGGGTATCTGCTGTTTGTGCGGGGGGAGGGAGGGAGGGGGTGGGGGTGCCTGCTGTATGTGCGGGGGAGGGAGGGAGGGGGTGGCGGTATCTGCTGTTTGTGCGGGGGGGAGGGAGGGAGGGGGGGGGTATCTGCTGTTTGTGCGGGAGGGAGGGAGGGGGAGGGGGTGGGGTATCTGCTGTTTGTGGCGGGGGGAGGGAGGGAGGGGGTGGGGGTGCCTGCTGTATGTGCGGGGGGAGGGAGAGGGTGTGCGGGTATATGCTGTTTGTGCGTGGGGAGGAGGGAGGGTGGGGGTGCCTGCTGTTTTGCGGGGGTAGGGAGGGAGGGGTGTGGGGTTATCTGCTGTTTGTGCAGGGGAAGGAGGAGGGGATGGGGGTATCTGCTGTTTGTGCGGGGGGAGGGGGGGTGGGGGTATCGCTGTTTGTGCGGGGGGAGGTGGGGGTGGGTGCCTGCTGTTTGCGGGGGGGAGGGTGTGGGGTGCTGCTGTTTGTGCGGGAGGAGGGGGAGGGGTGCCTGCACTGGTTGTTGCGGGGGGAGGGGGGGGGTGCCTGCTGTTTGTGCGGGGGGGGGGTGGTGGGAGGGATGGGGGTATCTGCTGTTTGTGCGGGGGGGGAGGGGGTGGGGGTGCCTGCTGTTCGTGCGGGGGGAGGGGGAGGGGGTGCGGGTGCCTGCTGTTTGTGCGGGGGGGGGGGGGTGCCTGCTGTTTGTGCGGGGGGAGGGGAGGGGTGGGGGTATCTGCTGTATGTGCGGGGGGTGGGGAGGGAGGGGGTGGGGGTGTCTGCTGTTTGTGTGGGGGGAGGGAGGGGGTGGGGGTATCTGCTGTTTGTGCAGGGGGGGAGGGAGGGGTGGGGGTGCCTGCTGTTTGTGCGGGGGGAGGGAGGGAGGGGGTGGGGGTGCCTGCTGTTTGTGCGGGGGGGAGGGAGGGAGGGGGTGGGGGTGCCTGCTGTATGTGCGGGGGGAGGGAGGGGGTGGCGGTATCTGCTGTTTGTGCGGGGGGAGGGAGGAAGGGGGTGGGGGTATCTGCTGTTTGTGCGGGGGGGAGGGGGTGGGGGTGCCTGCTGTTTGTGCGGGGAGGGAGGGGGAGGGGTGCCTGCTGTTTGTGCAGGGGAAGCGAGGGAGGGGGTGGGGGTATCTGCTGTTTGTGCGGGGGAGGGAGGGAGGGGGTGGGGGTATCTGCTGTTTGTGCGGGGGGGAGGGGGTGGGGGTGCCTGCTGTTTGTGCGGGGAGGGAGGGGGAGGGGTGCCTGCTGTTTGTGCGGGGGGAGGGGGTGGGGGTGCCTGCTGTTTGTGCGGGGGGGGGGGTGGGAGGGGTGGGGGTATCTGCTGTTTGTGCGGGGGGGGGAGGGGTGCCTGCTGTTTGTGCGGGGGGGAGGGGGTGGGGGTGCCTGCTGTTTGTGCGGGGGGAGGGGAGGGGGTGCGGGTGCCTGCTGTTTGTGCGGGGGGGGGGTGCCTGCTGTTTGTGCGGGGGGGAGGGAGGGGGTGGGGGTGTCTGCTGTTTGTGTGGGGGGAGGGAGGGGGTGGGGGTATCTGCTGTTTGTGCGGGGGGGGAGGGAGGGGTGGGGGTGCCTGCTGTTTGTGCGGGGGGGGAGGGGGTGGGGGTGCCTGCTGTTTGTGCGGGGGGGGAGGGGGTGGGGGTGCCTGCTGTTTGTGCGGGGGGGTTGGGGTGCCTGCTGTTTGTGCGGGGGGGAGGGAGGGGGTGGGGGTTTGTGCGGGGGGGAGGGAGGGGGGGGGGGTTTGTGCGGGGGGGAGGGGGTGGGGGTGCCTGCTGTTTGTGCGGGGGGGGGGGGGGGGGGGGGGGTTTGTGCGGGGGGGAGGGGGTGGGGGTGCCTGCTGTTTGTGCGGGGGGGAGGGAGGGGGTGGGGGTTTGTGCGGGGGGGGAGGGAGGGGGTGGGGGGAGGGGGTGGGGGTGCCTGCTGTTTGTGCGGGGGGGAGGGGGTGGGGGTATCTGCTGTTTGTGCGGGGGGGAGGGGGTGGGGGTGCCTGCTGTTTGTGCGGGGAGGGAGGGGGAGGGGTGCCTGCTGTTTGTGCAGGGGAAGCGAGGGAGGGGGTGGGGGTATCTGCTGTTTGTGCGGGGGAGGGAGGGAGGGGGTGGGGGTATCTGCTGTTTGTGCGGGGGGGAGGGGGTGGGGGTGCCTGCTGTTTGTGCGGGGAGGGAGGGGGAGGGGTGCCTGCTGTTTGTGCGGGGGGAGGGGGTGGGGGTGCCTGCTGTTTGTGCGGGGGGGGGAGGGAGGGGTGGGGGTGCCTGCTGTTTGTGCGGGGGGAGGGAGGGAGGGGGTGGGGGTGCCTGCTGTTTGTGCGGGGGGAGGGAGGGAGGGGGTGGGGGTGCCTGCTGTATGTGCGGGGGGAGGGAGGGGGTGGCGGTATCTGCTGTTTGTGCGGGGGGAGGGAGGGAGGGGGTGGGGGTATCTGCTGTTTGTGCGGGGGGGGGGGGGGGGGGGTGCTGCTGTTTGTACGGGGAGGGAGGGGAGGGGTGCCTGCTGTTTGTTGCAGGGGAAGCGAGGGAAGGGGTGGGGGTATCTGCTGTTTGTGCGGGGGAGGGAGGGAGGGGGTGGGGGTATCTGCTGTTTGTGCGGGGGGGAGGGGGGTGGGGGTGCCTGCTGTTTGTGCGGGGAGGGAGGGGGAGGGGGGCCTGCTGTTTGTGCGGGGGGAGGGGGTGGGGGTGCCTGCTGTTTGTGCGGGGGGGGAGGGGGTGGGGGTGCCTGCTGTTTGTGCGGGGGTTGGGGGTGCCTGCTGTTTGTGCGGGGGGGAGGGAGGGGGGGGGGGTGTGTGCGGGGGGGAGGGAGGGGGTGGGGGTTTGTGCGGGGGGAGGGGGTGGGGGTGCCTGCTGTTTGTGCGGGGGGGAGGGAGGGGGTGGGGGTTTGTGCGGGGGGGAGGGGGTGGGGGTGCCTGCTGTTTGTGCGGGGGGGGAGGGAGGGGGTGGGGGTTTGTGCGGGGGGGGGGGGGGGGGGGTGGGGGGAGGGGGTGGGGGTGCCTGCTGTTTGTGCGGGGGGGAGGGGGTGGGGGTATCTGCTGTTTGTGCGGGGGGGAGGGGGTGGGGATGCCGCTGTTTTTGCGGGGGGGAGGGGGTGGGGGTGCCTGCTGTTTGTACGGGGGAGGGAGGGGGTGGGGGTATCTGCATTTGTGCGGGGGGGGGTGGGGGTGCCTGCTGTTTGTGCGGGGGGGAGGGGGTGGGGTGCGTGCTGTTTGTGCGGGGAGGGAGGGAGGGGGTGGGGGTATCTGCTGTTTGTGCGGGGGAGGGATGGAGGGGGTGGGGGTATCTGCTGTTTGTGCGGGGGGAGGGGGTGGGGGTATCTGCTGTTTGTGCGGGGGGGAGGGGGTGGGGGTGCCGCTGTTTTTGCGGGGGAGGTAGGGGGTGGGGGTATCTGCTGTTTGTGCGGGGGGAGGGGGTTGGGGTATCTGCTGTTTGTGCGGGGGGGAGGGGGTTGGGGTATCTGCTGTTTGTGCGGGGGGGGGGGGGAGGGGTGCCTGCTGTTTGTGCGGGGGGAGGGAGGGGGTGGGGGTATCTGCTGTTTGTGCGGGGGGAGGGAGGGGGTGGGGGTATCTGCTGTTTGTGCGGGGAGAGGGAGGGAGGGAGGGGGCTGCCTCGGTCCATGTGGAGGGAGTGGTTCCCCGTATATGTGGCAGGAAAGGGGGAGTATTTATTTCCTGATGAGTTCCACACAGCTCATCAAACCCATGCACTGTCTGTTAAAGCCCAAATCCTGATGGTGTAAATATGATACTGCCTCTTGTCAGCCCAAACCTGACTATTGTCCAGGTCTGGCTGCATTTGCATGTGAACTGCTTCAGTGTCTGAGGAGTGGTGAATGGTGCTGAAGATTGTGTAATCATCAGTGAACAGCCCCATGTCATCGAATTTACAGTGCAGAAGGAGGCCATTCGGCCCATCGATTCTGCACCAACCCTAGCCAAGCCCACACCGCCATCCTATCCCAGTAACCCCACCCAACCCAAACCTTTTGGACACCAAGGGAAATTTAGTGTGACCAATCCACCTAGACTGTGGGAGGAAACCGGAGCACCCGGAGGAAACACGCAGGAAAGGGGTAGAATGTGCAAACTCCACACGGACAGTGACCCAGGGCCGGGGTTCGAACCCGGGTCCTCAGCGCCGTCGGCAGCAATGCTAACCACTGTGCCACGTACCGCCCCACCGTGCTGTCCACTTTAATATTACCTAATTAAATTGAAGGCTAAAATTTGAGTGTGCATAATCTGGCATTAGTACTAAATTTATTTTATTCACAAAGTTGATTTTGTTTTTCTGCTTGTGAAAGAAAAGAAAACCTGTGCTAAGTGATAGATATTTAATTATTCCATTTGCTCAAATTAAAAGCCTATTGATGTTTAGAGGAGCTACATTTTTAATTATGCCCATTTATCTCAATTTATACAGAATGAAAAGCTTCTTACTCCAGCCTCAGGCACCGAATAAGTATTGAAACAAAATCTTGTGCTGCTAAAGGTGGATAAAGATCGCAGTCACATAAAAAGATGTCAAATTTGCTCAGAAACACTTCTTGTCGGAATAATTCTGGTTATTCATAAATTGAATAGAAATTACTTCTTCTAACATTTGTAGAAAATGAATGGCAATTTTAGATTCACAATGATACAATATTCTGCATTTGGTCAATAACTGAAAATATTATTGCAATGTTCTGCGCAGAAGATCAAACTGTGTTCCTATAATATAACTCCTGAGCTTATTCAGCGCGTCAGATTCTCATTCCTGATTTGCAAGCAGTAATTGTACTTTTGCATGATCCGTGTTTGACATAAAAAAAAGCACAAACGTAAACTGAAACAAATGACTTTTCATATCGGAATATATCATGGAGCTACAACCCCAATAACAACAACTAATTTCAAAGTAAGTATAACAATATACTACATGACAAGTCAGGTTTTAACCTTTGTTGAACAAGCTGAGATTTTTATAGATCTGGTACAGCAAAATGCCAAGATTCATAGAATCATAAAATTTACAGTGCAGAAGGAGGCCATTTGGCCCATAGATTTTGAACCAGCCCTTAGAAAGAGCACCCTGCTTAAGCCCACACTTCCACCCTATCCCCGTAACCCCATCTAACCTTTGGATACTAATAGAATCATAGCATTTACAATAGAATCACAGAATTCATGTATTGGATATTTTTTAAATTCAGAAGTAGCAAGACTGCATTATAATAAAGGCAGAAGATTAAAGTCTTGTGAAGGGTTTACATGATTATAATCATTTTAGAAGTGCTCACAGCATCGCAGGATAAAGCTAGTGATTACACCTGCTCCTCACAAATGCACAACCAGTGTGGTGAAAAAGGGAGATGTCAACTGTTCTCACCAAATGTAATTTATACCACAACACAAGCTGTAAAAAGTTTACAACACACAGAAATAATATATGATTGGCTGCCAATTGAACCACAAATTACGGCACTTATATATTCTTAATCAGCAAATTGACTCTGATTCTGGTGTCTCTCTCTATTCCTCTAAGTAAATATACCAAGGCTCCTGCACGTCACTCTTTGTTGCTGTTTGTCCACGACACGTTGTTAAAAGTTGGAAATAGATATCTTCAAGGACTAAGAAGCAAAGAAGCATTGGATAAACATTTTAGTGTGATGCCCAGCTCTTCTATCTGTTAACTAGTATGAATATGATGAATGACAATTTTAAACTTAAAGAATGGAGAATTGAAATGTTTATCCCAATGTGATTACTTTGTTTCCAATCTGGCATCAGCTTGTGTTTTGGCTTCAACAACTGGTTAAATTTGCTGTTGAAAGACCTTGTACAAAAGTCAAAAACATAATCTTACAAATAAATAATACTGTAAGCATGAGTGTGTCTCATTACTCCCTCAGTACTGACCCTCTGACAGTGCAGCACTCCCTCAGTACTGACCCTCTGACAGTGCAGCACTCCCTCAGTACTGACCCTCTGACAGTGCGGCACTCCCTCAGTACTGACCCTCTGACAGTGCGGCACTCCCTCAGTACTGACCCTCTGACAGTGCAGCACTCCCTCAGTACTGACCCTCTGACAGTGCAGCATTCCCTCAGTACTGACTCTCTGACAGTGCGGGACTCCCTCAGTACTGACCCTCTGACAGTGCAGCACTCCCTCAGCACTGACCTTCTGACAGTGCGGCACTCCCTCAGTACTGACCCTCTGACAGTGCGGCACTCCCTCAGTACTGACCCTCTGACAGTGCAGCGCTCCCTCAGTACTGACCGTCTGACAGTGTGGCACTCCCTCAGTACTGACCCTCTGACAGTGCGACACTCCCTCAGTACTGACCGTCTGACAGTACGGCACTCCCTCAGTACTGACCCTCTGACAGTGCAGTACTCCCTCAGTACTGACCCTCTGACAGTGCAGGACTCCCTCAGTACTGTCCCTCTGACAGTGCGGCACTCCCTCAGTACTGACCCTCTGACAGTGCAGCGCTCCCTCAGTACTGCCCGTCTGACAGTGCGGCACTCCCTCAGTACTGACCCTCTGACAGTGCGACACTCCCTCAGTACTGACCGTCTGACAGTACGGCACTCCCTCAGTACTGACCCTCTGACAGTGCAGCACTCCCTCAGTACTGACCCTCTGACAGTGCAGCACTCCCTCAGTACTGACCCTCTGACAGTGCGGCACTCCCTCAGTACTGACCCTCTGACAGTTGCAGCGCTCCCTCAGTACTGACCGTCTGACAGTGTGGCACTCCCTCAGTACTGACCCTCTGACAGTGCGACACTCCCTCAGTACTGACCGTCTGACAGTACGGCACTCCCTCAGTACTGACCCTCTGACAGTGCAGCACTCCCTCAGTACTGACCCTCTGACAGTGCAGGACTCCCTCAGTACTGACCCTCTGACAGTGCGGCACTCCCTCAGTACTGACCCCTGACAGTCGGCATTCCCTCAGTACTGACCTCTGACAGTGCAGCACTCCCTCAGTACTGACCCTCTGACAGTGCGCACTCCTCAGTACTCCCTCTGACAGTGCGGCACTCCCTCAGTACTGACCCTCTGACAGTGCAGGCACTCCCTCAGTACTGACCTCTGACAGTGCAGGCTCCCTCAGTACTGACCCTCTGACAGTGCGGCACTCCCTCAGCACTGACCTCTGACAGTGCGACACTCCCTCAGTACTGACCGTCTGACAGTACGGCACTCCCTCAGTACTGACCCACTGACAGTGCAGCACTCCCTCAGTACTGACCCATGACAGTGCAGCACTCCCTCAGTACTGACCTCTGACAGTGCAGCACTCCTCAGTACGGACCTCTGAAGTGCGGAGCTCCCTCAGTATGACCCTGTGACAGTGCGGCACTCCTCAGTACTGACCCTCTGACAGTGCAGCACTCCCTCAGTACTGACCCTGACAGTGCAGGCACTCCCTCAGTACTGACCCACTGACAGTGGCAGCACTCCCTCAGTACTGACCCTCTGACAGTGCGGGCACTCCCTCAGTACTGACCCTCTGACAGTGCGGCAGCTCCCTCAGTACTGACCCCTCTGACAGTGCGGCACTCCCTCAGTACTGACCCTCCGACAGTGCGTGCACTCCCTCAGTACTGACCCTCTGACAGTGCGTGGACTCCCTCAGTACTGACCCTCTGACAGTGCGTGCCTCCCTCAGTACTGACCCTCTGACAGTGCAGCACTCCCTCAGTACTGACCCTCCTGACAGTGCGGCACTCCCTCAGTACTGGACCCTCAGACAGTGCTGGCACTCCCTCAGTACTGACCCCTCTGACAGTGCAGCACTCCCTCAGTACTGACCCTCTGACAGTGCAGGCACTCCCTCAGTACTGACCCTACTGACAGTGCGCACTCCCTCAGTACTGACCCTCTGACAGTGTAACACTCCCTCAGTACTGACCCTCTGACAGTGCGGCACTCCCTCAGTACTGACCCTCTGACAGTGCGGCACTCCCTCAGTACTGACCCTCTGACAGTGCAGGCACTCCCTCAGTACTGACCCTCTGACAGTGCGGCACTCCCTCAGTACTGACCCTCTGACAGTGCGGCATTCCCTCAGTACTGACCCTCTGACAGTGCGGCACTCCCTCAGTACTGACCCTCTGACAGTGCTGCACTCCCTCAGTACTGTCCCTCTGACAGTGCGGCACTCCCTCAGTACTGACCCTCTGACAGTGCAGCACTCCCTCAGTACTGACCCTCTGACAGTGCAGCGCTCCCTCAGTACTGCCCGTCTGACAGTGCGGCACTCCCTCAGCAACTGACCCTCTGACAGTGCGGACACTCCCTCAGTACTGACCCGTCTGACAGTACGGCACTCCCTCAGTACTGACCCTCTGACAGTGCGGCACTCCCTCAGTACTGACCCTCTGACAGTGCAGGACTCCCTCAGTACTGACCCTCTGACAGTGCTGCACTCCCTCAGTACTGTCCCTCTGACAGTGCGGCACTCCCTCAGTACTGACCCTCTGACAGTGCAGCACTCCCTCAGTACTGACCCTCTGACAGTGCAGCGCTCCCTCAGTACTGCCCGTCTGACAGTGCGGCACTCCCTCAGCACTGACCCTCTGACAGTGCGACACTCCTCAGTACTGACCGTCTGACAGTACGGCACTCCCTCAGTACTGACCCTCTGACAGTGCAGCACTCCCTCAGTACTGACCCTCTGACAGTGCAGGACTCCCTCAGTGCTGACCCTCTGACAGTGGAACACTCCCTCAGTACTGACCCTCTGACAGTGTGGCACTCCCTCAGTACTGACCCTCTGACAGTGCAGCACTCCCTCAGTACTGACCCTCTGACAGTGCGGCACTCCCTCAGTACTGAGCCTCCCACAGTGCGATGCTCCCTCAGTACTGACTCTCTGACAGTGCGGGACTCCCTCAGTACTGACCCTCTGACAGTGCGGCATCCCCTCAGTACTGACCCTCTGACAGTGCGGCACTCCCTCAGTACTGACCCTCTGACAGTGCGGCATTCCCTCAGTACTGACCCTCTGACAGTGCGGCACTCCCTCAGTACTGACCCACTGACAGTGCAGCACTCCCTCAGTACTGACCCTCTGACAGTGCGGCACTCCCTCAGTACTGACCCACTGACAGTGCAGCACTCCCTCAGTACTGACCCACTGACAGTGCAGCACTCCCTCAGTACTGACCCACTGACAGTGCAGCACTCCCTCAGTACTGACCCTCTGACAGTGCAGCACTCCCTCAGTACGGACCCTCTGACAGTGCGGCACTCCCTCAGTACTGACCCTCTGACAGTGCAGCACTCCCTCAGTACTGACCCTCTGACAGTGCAGCACTCCCTCAGTACTGACCCTCCGACAGTGCGTGACTCCCTCAGTACTGACCCTCCGACAGTGCGTGACTCCCTCAGTACTGACCCTCCGACAGTGCGTGACTCCCTCAGTACTGACCCTCTGACAGTGCGGCACTCCCTCAGTACTGACCCTCTGACAGTGCGGCACTCCCTCAGTACTGACCCTCTGACAGTGCGGCACTCCCTCAGTACTGACCCTCCGACAGTGCAGCACTCCCTCAGTACTGACCCTCCGACAGTGCGGCACTCCCTCAGTACTGACCCTCCGACAGTGCAGCACTGAAGTATGATCCAGAACCTTTGTCCTGGCAGAGGATTTAAATCCAGTCTCTTCTTACTTCCCAACATCACTGCAATATACCACTGGAAAAAAATAATTTGGGGAACAACTGTCATTCTTATAGCTTATCTTCTGTCCCCATAAGGGGATCAGCAGATGGTTTTGAGATAAAAATCAGGTTTCATTGTGGAATGGGAAATGTATTGTAATCCAAAGTCTTCATTTGGGGCTGGAAGAATCTGCACTTTCTGATCTCCCAACTCGCCAGAAGATCCACAGCAGAACTTTAGACATTAAAGCTTCAAGGGGAGAGTTGGGAGTGTGGCGTTGAGATTGAGAATTAGCCATGATCATATTGAATAACAGGGCCGGCTCGAAGGGCTGAATGGCCTGCACCTGCTCTCTATGGCTAAGATTTTCCAGCCCTTCCCGTTAGCCGGATCTTCCTGTGCTGCTGATGGTGATCCCTGCAGCCTTTTCCCTAGTGGAGGATGGTACGGGGCATCGGCAGGACCAGAAGATGTGACAACCAGCCAATGGCAATTGGCCTCTGGCACTGGAAAATCGCCGCCACGTTTCTATGTAACAAAGTAAAACAAGGAAACCGAGCAAGCAACATAAATGTAGGTCCTCCAGTTAACACGTGAAGAACTTTGATTAAATGCACATTCATTTAAACTCATATTTGCGGGAAAGATTTTTCCACAGTTGAAATTAATGATATTTTATCATCAGACTCCACTTACTATTGAATTCAAACCATAAATATAATAAAAGTAAGATCAGCTACTCAAGTGAAGGACACTGCTACAGTTAAGATTAATATGCAAAGAAATGAAAATGTAATATTCCAAACATCCAAAAGGTTTATTTGTAAAGTGTTACAAAGTGAAAACAGTTCACAAAGAACATACAATGCTGAAAGTCATCAGTACAGATTTTTAAAATAAGGCATCCACCAACATTTTCAATTTGGATTAAATCATTTTGAAATTCAAGATTCCAGAAGCATTAAAATATATAGAACCTCACAACTTTCTATCCGTTCCCACGACATTTATAAACTGCAGTGCTCAATATCTAAAGCACACTGGCATTAAGAAAGGAAAAAACCTTGATGACACATTTGTAATCGGAGCAATCTAGATAAATAATCTTTGAAAAAAATTCAAACTTCCTGAAAGCAATAAATTCCTGCACAGGGAGGAGGGAAATGTGAATGATAACGTGATGGGTTGAAGACAGCAAGTCTAAAATGTCCCCTGGCTTGAAACACCTGTTTTCAGATGTCAGTGGAGAGTTTATTCTTTTTCATAATTGACAATGGGCTGACAAAACCACATTACTCAGAGGTCAGGTGGTTAAGAAGATAAGAGACGTTTTCTCATTTTGCAGTAAGGAATTTCAGAGCCATCATTCCCAACAGATTCTCTTCACGCATGTTCCCTTTGCATTAGAGTAGAATGAACATTTATATTTACTGCAGCAATCCAACCAAAGTAGGCAGAAAATTCTTCCACAAACCCTATTATGGTTAAACCACCCCAACACCCACGTGTACTTTCCTGTCTGCACAGTTAAAAGGCTGCAGGCGAGTATCACCCATCCTTTACAGGTCAAACTGGAAAATCTGTTTTTCATTTTGCAGTTTGCTGAATAAAGTGTTGCAACAGCTTGTCTGTAGTCTCTAGCCTCAATCAGTCAAATTACATTTTCAGTTCCAACAGACACAAGCCATTCAGCTCAGTTTGTTGTTACAGTATTTACCCTTTTGAAGAAATATTTTTATTCAACATTTACATTTTAACATTTTCACACCAACAGTACCCAATGACCGCCATCGCGCCCACCCCGCCACCACCACCCCAACCCCCCCCACCCTACCACCACCTCCCACCCCCCCACCCAACCCCGCCACCACCACCACCACCCCACCCCGCCACCACTACCCCAACCCCCCCACCACCACCCCAACCCCCCCACCCCCGCCACCACCACCCCAACCCCCCCACACCCCCACCACCACCCCAACCCCCCACCACCACCCCAACCCCCCCACCCTGCCACCACCTCCCACCCCCCCCACACCCAACCCCGCCACCACCACCACCAACCCCACCCCGCCACCACCACCCCAACCCCCCCACCCCGCCACCACCCCAACCCCCCCACCCTGCCACCACCACCCCACCCCACCACCACCCCAACCCCCCCACCCCGCCACCCAACCCCCCCACCCCGCCACCCCAACCCCCCCACCCCGCCACCACCCCAATCCCCCCACCCTGCCACCACCTCCCACCCCCCCACCCCACCCCACCCACCACCACCACCACCCCAACCCCCCCCACCCCACCACCACCACCCCACCCCGCCACCACCCCAACCCCCCCCCACCCTGCCACCACCTCCCACCCCCCCCACCCCACCCCACCACCACCACCACCACCCCAACCCCCCCCACCCCCCCCACCCACCACCCCAACCCCCCCCCCCCACCCTGCCACCACTTCCCACCCCCTCACCCCACCCCACCACCACCACCACCACCACCCCAACCCCCCCACCCTGCCACCACCACCAACCACCACCACCCCACCCCCCACCATCCCCCACCACCCCACCCCCCCCACCCCACCCCGCCACCACCACCATCCCATCCCCCCCTCACACACTTCGCACCATTATCCTTCCTCCAGCCCCATCTCCAACTCTTCCACCCACTTGGCCTTAATCCCCTCCACTGACTCCTTGCCCTTTTCCAGGATCCCCCCAACTCCTCCAAACCTGCAAATGTTTCCTCAGAAACAGATCCCTCATCTCTTTTCCCTATTTCTCCTCTCATCCCTGGAACCTCGCATCCACCCTCCCCAGCTCAAACCAATAATACCGTCTTATTGGCATCACTCTGGACCCTGCCCTCAACTTGAAGTGCTATCTAAATTACCCCCAGATCTTCAGTACAACTCCCACGACCAAACTTCCGGAATACCTCCCTGGTGCGAGCAGTAGTGGTGCCATGTGCCAGCGCCCACAGCCACAACCCCTCACAGGACCCTGCCTCCATCTTCACACACACAAAGCTTCCATCTCCTCCCTCCAGCCCCGAACCTTCTCTGCATTTGCCGCCCAGTAATGGTGCAACAAGTTTGGAAGAGCCAAGCCCCCTGAAAGCCGTTCCCTTTGGTGGACCACCTTCCTCATCCTTGCCACATTCCCTGCCCATACAAATAACGAGACCAGCCTATACATCCCTTGAGAAAATGCCTTTGGCAAAAAGACAGGTGGTCACTAGAACAAAAACAGAAACCGTGGCAAAATATTAATTTTGACTGCCTGCACCCAGCCAGCCAACAACAAAGGGAGACTATCCCACCATCAAATCCTCCTTCACTTTCCCCACCAGGCCCATGAAATTTAGCTCATGGAGTCACGCTCAATCCCACACTAACTGCACCCCCAAGTACCTGAAGTAAGTTGTTGCTACCTTAAATGGCAACATTTCCATCCCGGCCCTACACTGACAGAGACACAACAAAAAAATGAAGTGAAATGAAAATGGCTTATTGTCACGAGTAGGCTTCAAATGAAGTTACTGTGAAAAGCCCCTAGTCGCCATATTCTGGTGCCTATTCGGAGAGGCTGGTACGGGAGCAGAGTTAAGCTGATTGATCCACTGACTGCACATCACCAACCTCGGGCTCATTCTGAATGTCATAGGCAACACAGCCTCGCATTGTAAATCCTAAATAAAATGAAACTCTTCTGTTCCAAGGAGGCATCAAACATTTGGGTCCACGATGGATGGAGACCTTACTTTCTCCGGCGTGCCCTCGAACATAAAGCTCATCTCCTTCAGTCCATCCCTCAAAGCGCTGCAGATTGTTTGGATTGACTTCCCATGGGTTCCCATCTCCAAGATTTGTGTTGTGGATAAATCGCTGCAAGCCATTTCCAGTTCCCAGGAAAAAATGGGGTCGCGTAGGTTTTTTAGCCTGGTCATCCTTTAGCATGGTCATGTACAGGACATTCAGGGTGTTTAATGCGTCAATTAAACACCTATTGTTTTCTTTCACTGAACCATTGTCAGATTCAGCTTCTGGCCAGTACAGCAGGACCTGTATGAAGTGTGGGATAGGGGACATTCCTAAATCGCTCATTGCACACAGGCAATCGCTATACTCACAAAGTTCCTTTTTAGAAATCATGACTTCAAAAGAGTTGTTAGGATCAATGGCCAGAGCAATCTGTGATAAAATGTAGTTTTGTAAATCATTTTCATTCAAACATCCCTTGCACAACTCTATTATTTTTATTAGATTATCGCAAGTTAACGAAAACATTTTGGTGAATCGTCCACCACCGAGGTGATACACTTTGTGACAATTTAACATCGGCATTAGAAGCTCCATGTTTTCTTGTTTCAGTGTCTCTTCCCTGGAACCACTGAAGAAACAGAAGAAATATGAGAATTGTTTTTCACATTTGCTTAAATTCTCAAAAGTTTTCTCAATGTGTCTGTCAGGCTGAAAGTAAGCCACATGCTCGTAAATTGATTCCATTGCTTTGCAAATGTTTCCGTGCAATCCCTTCAGTTCCACATGAAACTCAGCCCATGCAATGGTGATTTGTTCCGGGATCCAACCTGTTAGCAAATACTTTATCAGGTTTATGTGGCAGCCGTTGATGCTTTTAAATATGTCAAGTGAAGACATAAATTGCACAAGATAACAGGCAACCACTACTTCACCAAAATAGCCAGCGTTATTCCAGTCAGACTCTGACTTGGATGCTTCCTGGGAGCTCTGAAACGCATCAATGGCCTTCAGTGCCAGTTTTATCGCTTTGCTAAATTCCTGTGGAGGTTGTTGTCTGTCTGGCAATCTCAAATCGTACAGCCACTTCTTATATATTTGACCTTGTGTGTGCAAAATGTAAGAGTTGGACGGTTGTAACGAGTCAGCTATCTTCACCCATGTCTCAGCTTTTTCAAACTTTTTCTGAAGGTACAAGAATCGTGCAAACTGCTGAGCGACAAAGGCATCCTTATCGAAACATTTACAGGCTTTTTCCAGAACACCTTCAGCTTTATTTTCATTCTCATGTTCACATATATGTTTAATAAGAGGAGAAAACATTTTGACTCGACCTGTGTTGCCTTTTCTTTTAATGAACAGCTGCTTAACAAATTTCACTACTTGTGCAGAGGAGTAGTACTTGAAAAATTCATTTCTGTGGAGAAGATGGGTAACAGTCTGACTTTGAGGGCCTTTCATCTGTTCTAGAACTTGTTCTGCAACTTTACAATGTATCATTCTAACGCACTGGATTCCTGCTGAAGGTTCATAGTAATGAGAGAGCAGACAGCCTGATATTTCTCTCAATACGGCCACAATAGGAACGCATGTTGGGTATTCAGTTTGAATCCGTCGATTGATGAATTCTTCGCATTCAGACACAGTAATGTATGAACCTGCTACATAATGATTTAGCAGTGAGATGCATTCAATTAGATCAAGAATGCCAGATGTCTGATCAATTCTTTCCAGCAGTTCCTTCACAGCTTTCTGAAGGTAATTTAGATCAAATTCTTTCGTCATTACAACAAATGTAAGGATAGAGTTTTCTTTGTACTTACTTTTCTCTTTAAGGTCATTCAGTTTCCAATTGAACAAAGATTTTTCCCTCTTTGATAATTGATAAGTCAGATGCAAGCTGTCAGATGCACTGGCAGACATCTTTGACTCTGTAGACCTCATGCAACACAGTAAAATGAAGTTTGGCTTTGACGGGTAATCAGTGACTGCACGTGCCAGTTGGATTTTCAATTCCTCGGTGGACTCCTCATCCCAATCTTCAACCAGCAGAAGCACTGGTAAATTCTCACCATTCCCTTCATTGTTCAGTAATTTGATTGCCTTATCACAGATGGATTCTATCGGTTGTGATGTGTTGACAATTGCACATCTTAGTCTTTTCCTGAAGTCCCACAGGATGTGTCTAGCCACAGTGCTCCCCCCACTACCAGGTTGGTGACTTATTGTGACAGTGATCACCTGTTCCTTCGAACTTGCTCTTTCTACCACCTGGTTCAGACACTCATTCACAGTTTCATATGCATCTCTTTTTATAATCTCACCACAATGCCTATTTTCAGCCAGCCAGAAATTCATCCAGCTGACTTTGCCACCTCTGTAAAAATGCATTTCCTGCTCCCGGATTTCTTCCTGCCATTCCTCATCATTTGCATCATTTATACAGCTGCATTCATCCGATCTCAGCACTTCAATACAAGGCAGCAGATCTTCATAGTTTGTGCCCTCGTCTAACAACTGCCTGACACTGAGCCTTGAAGATTGTACTGTCTGAATCATGCTGTCTAAGTGGCTCAGCTTTGTTCCCACGATACTCAGATTATTAAGAGTATCTCTGTCACACATGCTCTGCAAAAGACTTGCCCAGCTATTGTAATTTTCTCGATCTTCCACGATGCATTTTATGTTATTTCTGCCATTCATTCCAGCATAGAATCCATGAAATGCCTCCGCTTGTAACTGATTTGCTGGTGACAGTAAGAGGAAAAGAACCTCAAATGTCCCAGGGGGAAGAACAGCATTGCAGATTTGTGAGACAATATTTATCAGATGCTGCCTCCTATTTTCCATCCAGGTTTTTGGATCATGAGGTTTGTAATCATCACTGTCAGTCTGTCCATTGCAAAATATCCATTTAGTTTGATGACATGAATCCTTTATCACATCAGCCAATAAACCACGTTCAGTGATGCAATCTTCTAAGAAATAAGGACTGGCGTTGGGGTAAAGACTGTACAAACCTTGCATCTTAGAATTGGGGTCAAAATCTAAAACACAGAAGAACTTCATTCCTAACAAAAAGCCCAGATTCTCTAAATCTTCCTTTCTGCAACTGTCAGTGACCAGAATATACTTCACTTCATTATTTATGTGTTTCTTTATACTGGTGAATAATTCAGATAGTTTCCTGTAAACGTCATCTTTGGAAAGTTCTTCATCGCGTTCTGCCTTTTCCCTTTCAAAATCTCTGTCACGTACAAACTCAGTCATTTCTTTGATTTGACCTTGAGGGACCTGAATTGAAGAAGCTCCCTCTCTTTTGTAGATTGAGCGTTTACCATGATTCCTTTTGGACTTGTCGAGGTCAGGAAGTTTCACTGTATAAAATGTCTTTTTCACCACTGACAACGAAGGAACGATATCAACTTCAATAACAAAACGCTGCTGCTCAACATGATCTCCAAACACTTCAACAAACCTTGGCGGGCGAATCGAATGCTCAGCGTGGGCATGGTACTTTTTCATAAAGCACTTCTTGATATAAAGGTCTCGTGCATGAACAAAAAGTCCTTTATTGCAGACAGGAACACCCACTATCTCACCATGTCTATACTCTCCACCATCTTCAACACCAAAATGAATTGTCCCATTAGTTCTACAGTTCATACATGCCGCCCCAAACTTAATAACGTCCTTTGCAAATTTCACTTCCTGCTCAAACTCATCTCTCTCGGCAGCGAAATGAAAAGATTTAAACTCATGACATGGAATAATTAAATTTTTGCTACCAGTTTCTGGTGGAAGTACATTGCCTTTTATATACTTAAACCCTGCGTCTTCTTTGTCAAAAGGATGGGGGTTACACTGAATGGAGCCTGTTAGCTTCTTCTTCAGGACAATGGAAGCGGTTTCTGCTCTGTTCAAATGAGCTGCTTGTTCCAGGTCTTTATCTAAGGAATAAAATGCTGTTGTTATAACTGCTCGACCACAGTAAGTTTGCACTGTTAGTTTAACAATTGCAAAATAAAACCATATTTACCTGGTAATCTAATACTGAAGCTGAGGTTTCAGTTTATTCAATATTTGACATATTACAAGAACACTTTAAATTATACAGCACTTTTAAAATAATAAAATATCCCAACGTTCTTCACATTAAATTAAATATAAGACTGAAACACTTAAGCTAGGATTTCCTGCAACCAATGAGTGGCAAATTTGCAAAATCTCGGAGCAGGGTGGTGCTGTGGAAATGCACTGGGCCCAAAACCCAGAGATCGATAGATCGAAGTTTGGAAAATCCCATCAGAAGCACATTTCCCAGTGGTGTAAATCCAGGATGGGACACCCCCCCCCCCCCCATATTAGCTCTGTCTGTTACTTGCTGCTTATACTGTTTGGCGCACAAGTATTCCTGTGTTGCAGCTTCACCAGGTTGACACCTCATTTTTCAGTCTGCCTGATATTGCCCCTGGCATGCTGTCCTGCACTCTTCATTGAGCCATGCTGTCCTGCCCTCTTCATTGAGCCAGGGTTGATCCCCTGGCTGGGGGGTAATGGTAGAGTGGGGGATATGCTCCTGGCATGCTGTCCTGCCCTCTTCATTGAACCAGGGTTGATCCCCTGGCTGGGGGGTAATGGTAGAGTGGGGGATATGCTCCTGGCATGCTGTCCTGCCCTCTTCATTGAGCCAGGGTTGATCCCCTGGCTGGGGGGTAATGGTAGAGTGGGGGATATGCTCCTGGCATGCTGTCCTGCCCTCTTCATTGAGCCAGGGTTGATCCCCTGGCTGGGGGGGTAATGGTAGAGTGGGGGATATGCTGGGCCATGAGGTTGCGGATTGTGGTTGAATACAATTCTGCTGCTGCTGATGGTCCATAGTGCTTCCTGGATGCCCAGTTTTGAGTTCTAGATCTGGTATACTCTGGGCACTGCCCTGGCATGCTCTGGACAATGTCCTGTGGCATGTTCTGGGCAATACCCCCTCACAAGAATTTCTGCTCCCAACGTCGCTCCCACCTGACAGAAACCGGGCGGAACTTCTCCTGAATATGGCTGAAAAAACTGAGGTAGCTCAATCAGGTCAACTCTCCTTAATGTCTACACTTCGAAAACTCAACCCTCTAACATGTCCTCAGATCAAAGACACTTTCCATGTATTGTATTCTTGCGATAAATTATCCTTCTCTTCCCCCACCCCCCTTCCAGTCTACTGGCAGAATATGTTCTGTACAAACTTCTACTGTTGTTATTTTAATGTTTCATGAATTGTTTACACATTACTGAACTGAGAACTTTAACAGTGACCTTACCCATTCTTCTTGCACCAGTAAATATGATTCAGCAATAAATCCTGGCATGAAAAATCAAACAGAAAAATATGAGTTTTGAAACTATCCATGAGCCATAATTGGCGTCTCTGTATTTACATTAATTGTATAAAAATGCATTTGCAATTCAAACCAGTGCTGATTTACATATTGTTCACAGACTGTAAGATATGAAGAATAAAAGAGCTCAAATTCACACTGCTGTATTCACAGCCTGAAGTGGCAGTGAATTCACACTGCTGTATTCACAGCCTGAAGTGGCAGTGAATTCACACTGCTGTAGTCACAGCCTGAAGTGGCAGTGAATTCACACTGCTGTATTCACAGCCTGAAGTGACAGTGAATTCACACTAAAGTGGCAGTGAATTCACACTGCTGTATTCACAGCCTGAAGTGACAGTGAATTCACACTAAAGTGGCAGTGAATTCACACTGCTGTATTCACAGCCTGAAGTGGCAGTGAATTCACACTGCTGTATTCACAGCCTGAAGTGGCAGTGAATTCACACTGCTGTATTCATAGCCTGAAGTGGCAGTGAATTCACACTGCTGTATTCACAGCCTGAAGTGACAGTGAATTCACACTGCTGTAGTCACAGCCTGAAGTGGCAGTGAATTCACACTGCTGTATTCACAGCCTGAAGTGACAGTGAATTCACACTGCTGTATTCACAGCCTGAAGTGGCAGTGAAGTACTTCGAAAGTTTGTTTTATTCTTTCATAGGATGTGAATGTTGCTGGCTGAGGTCTGCATTTATTGCCCATCCCTAATTGCCCTCGAGAAGGTGGTGGTGAGCCGCCTTCTTGAACCGCTGCAGTCCATGAGGTGTAGGTACACCCACTGTGCTGTTAGGGAGGGATCCAGCGACAGTGAAGGAACGGCGATATTGTTCCAAGTCAGAATGATGAGTGGCTGGGAGGGAATGTCCAGGTGGTGATTGTCCCATGCGTCTGCTGCCCTTACCCTTCCAGATGGCAGCAGTCGTGGGTTTGGAATGTGCTGTCTAAGGTACCTTGCTGAGTTCCTGCAGTGCATCTTGTAGATGGTACAGATGGCTGCTGCTGTGCGTGGGTGGTGGAGGGAGGGAATGTTTGTGGATGGGGTGCCAATCAAGCGGGGCTGCTTTGTCCTGGACCGTTCTGAGCTCATGTGAGTATTGTCGGAATGGCACTGAATCAGGCAAGTGGAGGGTATTCCACCACCTGACTTATGCCATGTCGATGGTGGACAGACTTTACAGAGCGATTTACAGAGAGTTACTCATTCCAAGATTCCAAGCTCCTGACCTGCTTGTGTAGCCAGGGTATTTATACAGCCATTCCAGATCAGTTTCTGGTCAAGGGTAGCCACCAAGTTCAGCAGCCTTCCCTCCATATTAAAATAAATAGTCACAGGTCAATTAGAATGGCTGCTAAGCCAGTTTACCCCAATTATACATTAAACAGTTGGCCTGGGTAGTCAGGCAAAGTGCGAAGCCCGATTTTTAGAAATAATCTTTTCAAAGGTTGGGAAGGACAGGGGGGGGGGGGGTCCATTTCAAGGGCTGCCCTTTGCGGATCGGGGCACGGCACCCTAAAATAGAAACCCCAGTTCTTCCTACCCACTCACAGCCTTAAACCCACACAACTTCACCACCCTCCTGTACCCTCTCCCCGACGTGCCCAGACCCTCCCTGCCCAAGAACCTGGGTTAACTTGTTTTGACGGAACCATGGATCCTCCTCCATCTGTGATCATGGCAGCAGACGCTAAAGCAATCTTAGTGCTTCTGGGACTGATGGAGCTCTCAGCCAACCTGATTCTCCGGCAGCCCCAGCACAGCTTCCTCTCCAGCAAGGAGCAGATGTCAGCTGAGGACCCGGGTTCGAATCCCGGCTCTGGGTCACTGTCCGTGTGGAGTTTGCACATTCTCCCCGTGTCTGCGTGGGTCTCACCCCCACAACCCAAAGATGTGCTGGTTAGCTGGATTGGCCATGCTAAATTGCCCCTTAATTGGAAAAAATGAATTGGGTACTCTAAATTTATTTTTAAAAAGGAGCAGATGTCAGAACGTTATCGCTGTAGGGTGGGAAGATGCTGGGGCTGGATCTACACTGACTTTCCTTCCACAGAAAGAATCCCATATCAGGGTCACAAAGAGCCAGTGCCAGTTTGTTGAATCAAACAGAAAGTAACTTTTATTTACAAAAGTGTTTACACAGTAGCAGTAGTTCACTACGGGTTCCCCCTCTCGGTACCTAATTGGCGGGCTCTACTTACACAGATGAAAGGTTAAGGATTGCCCACACCCTCATCGGGGGAGCTCCTAAATCCCCAAGATCCATCGGGTCAATGCTATCGGGTTGGTAGAAATTGCCCCCCCCCCCCCCCCCCCCCCCCGATTGTCTGTCGCTCTGTAAAACTGTTCCAGGAATCCTCAGAATCTTACCCGCCCATAATATACAAGCTGCTATCAATAAAAAGGATTTAGGGAGGAAAACAGGAAAACATTAAAAAAATAACAAAAACCGTGGAACAATCTTCACTTTGATAGACTGGACCCTGCCCGCCAAGGACAGGGCAAGGTTATTCCAACTTTGCAAATTAGACTTGACATTACTCACCACGCTTGTACAGTTCAATTTATGGAGTTGGACCCAGTCCCGGGCTACTCAGGCAGCGAGATCCGGAAAGGCGATAGGGAAGACCCCCGGCTGGCTCCCCTCCCTGTGGGGTCCACCAGAAAGCACACACTCTTTCCCAAATTCAGCTTGTATCCTGAAAAAGAGGCAACGTTTTCAGTAGTTCCATCATATCACCCATAGTGGACTGGTTCCATCACATCATGCAGCAAGTCATCTGCATATAGGGATACCCTATTCAAGCATATTGTTAACCGTTTCAATAATCAGAATATCCGACCCCCCCCCCGACCCCCGGTACGTCGATACAGAGGGGAGGGTACCCAGTTTCTCCAACGCAAAATTAGTGTTTGTACTGTTTGGCCTTGTACAACTGTAATGGTTACTGTAATGGTACAGTACCCGCCCACCGCCTCCAACTATCCCTTCCACTTTTCTGAAGCCTTCAAATCCATAGCCTGGATTCGACAATTATAGAGGGGGTCCTTTAAGAGAATTTGCTCAAATATACTGGAAAATAAACTAAAATGGCGGTTACCAGCATTTAAACCGAGAATGGCGGCTGCTGCCAGCTTTCAAATAAGAATAAAATGGATCTGTGGACAGTCTTTATCCAGAAGCCGCAGCAGTGACAGGGCACATGCCCTGTATGGAGGTGCTTTTGCCGCAAAATCACAGAGAAGAGCTTCTTCCTTTTTTTTAAGCTGCTGGCAAGGCAAGAGGACTATGCAGATGAGCCAGACAGACAGCCAGAATCACAAATAGGCTGTGTACCTATGGGCCAGGATCTCTCATCTGCTGCAGAGAATTGCTCAGGAGAATCCACTACAGGACTGATAAAGCCCAGTGTTACCTCTGTACAGAGCTCCAGGGCCTCTGGTGAACAGCCTACAAAGAAGGAACAACTCAGGAACAATGCAGTAGAAAGATGATTTCTTGAGGTATGGTTTTGCCAATTGTGCCAATGCAAATAAGGATGCAAACCCCATGTGTGTTGTCTGCAGGGAAGTTTTTGAAAGAGAAGTGGTGAGCAAAATATTCCTTTTTGAGGTTGAGACCCAGAGTCAGTTAGTAATGAAAAAATGAAATGAAAATCGCTTATTGTCACAAATAGGCTACAAATTAAGTTACTGTGAAAAGCCCCTAGTCACCATATTCCTGCGCCTGTTCGGGGAGGCCGGTATGGGAATTGAACCATGCTGCTGGCCTGCCTTGGTCTGATTTGAAAGCCATCTCTTTAGCCCTGTGCTAAACCAGCCCCTTAATTTACAGCTATCTCCAAATGAAAAAACTAACCTGTGACAGCACATTAAAAATACACTAAAAGTCCATGAGGCTGTCAGCAGTCTGGAGTCACATCTCCCAGGAGTATCCGGTGCTGAGTAAAACAAGCATTTTGTTGCTATTGCCCTTTACGATGACTAATATGTGCAAGGTTAGATTTTCCATTCTCAGAAAGATGAAGATGGCACAAAGGAACTGGCTGAACTCTGCATCTGATATGAACATTACCCTCTCCTCCTGTGAATCTGATTGGAGTGAGATTGTGAGGACCAAGGAAGCTCCCCTTTCTCATTAGAGGTAAGCAAATGTGGCGTGGGTCGTGAAGGCCAACCGGCTGGTGAAAGTGGATCACAGGAAAGAAGTTTGAAAAACACTGATATAGAAGGACAAGAGCAGCAGATACTTGGGAACCCCACCCCCTGGAGGTTCCTCTCCAAGTCACTCACCATCCTGACTTGGAAACATATCGCCGCTCCTTCACTGTCGCTGGGTCAAAATCCTGGAACTCCCTCCCTAACAGCACTATGGGTGTAACTACACCACATGGACTGAAACGGTTCAAGAGAGCAGCCCGTCATCACCCTGTGATGGAAACTAGGGATGGGCAACAAATGCCCACGTTCCAGAAGCGAATAAAAAAATAATTCCACGTTCACCTCTCCCCAGATTGCTAGGTCAGAAGTTCCTGTGTCCCTCAACAATTGTTTCCTTCCAGGCGACTCCCCCGTCCGATTTATTCCAGAGCCCACATCTCTTCTATTCACTTTATTTTGAACTGAATCTAAAGTTCTGCTGTTTGGTTTTAAGTACAGTTTTGTCCTGTTTTTCCACAGCAGTTGATTTTTTGCCTTCGGCTTTAGCAGAAGCATTTTTGGTGTTGTGCCAGTCAACACAAACCGGCGCTCAACATGTCAATGGCTTCTCTCAAAGCCTGTCCCCCTTGGCAATCTGAGGTCACATGATCATTTCACTGAACGCAGATGTTTGGCAGGAATTCCAGATTCGCCCTTTCTAAAATCACCTTTCATTTTGGAGTTCAAGTGACATTTGAAAATGTAATTTTTCATTTTAGATCCATGAAAGAGGCTTCCAGATTTGCCAGGAAAAGCAACAGACTTGAGTATTGGGAGTATTTAGAATTCAGCAAAGGAGGACCAAGGGATTGATTGAGAGAGGAAACTAGAGTAAGCCTGCGGGGAACGTAAAAATAGATCGGTGAAGACAGGGGTCAGAAACGGGAGAATTTATAATGGGGAACAAAGAAATGGCTGATCAACTAAATACATACTTTGGTTCTGTCTTTACAAATGGGGACACAAATAACATACCAATAATGTTGGGGAACACACATTTTAGAGAGAGGGAGGAACTGAAGCAAATTAGTATTAGTAGAGAAATGGTATTGGGAAAGTTGATGAGATTGAAGGCAGGGCCTGATTATCTACATCCCAGAGTACTTATGGAAGTGGCCCTAGAAATAGTGGACGCATTAGTGGTCATTTCCCAGGATTCCAAAGGCTCTGAACAGTTCCTAATGATTGGATGGTGGCTAATGTAACTCCACTATTTAAAAAGGGAGGTAAAGAGAAACCAGGGAATTACAGCTTGATGTTGGTTGTGGGGAAAGTTCTGGAATCCATTATCAAAGGTTTTAAGGCAGACAACTTGAAAAACAATGGTAGAATCGGACAGAGTCAGCATGGATTTATAAAAGGAAAATCATGCATGACAAATCTACTGGAATTATTTGAGGATATACCTACTGTAAGTTGATGAGGGGGCGACCATAAGACAAAGGAGCAGAATTAGGCCACTCGGCCCAGCGAGTCTGCTCCGCCATTCAATCATGGCTGATGTTTTCTCATTCCCATTCACCTGCCTTCTCCCTGTAATCCCTGATCCCCTTATTAATCAAGAACTTATCTATCTCTGTCTTAAAAACACTCAATGATTTGGCCTACACAGCCTTCTGCGGTAAAGAGTTCCACAGATTCACCACCCTCTGGCTGAAGAAATTCCTCCTCATCTCTGTTTAAAGAATCGTCCCTTTAGTCTGAGGCTGTGTCCTCTGGTTTTAGTTTTTCCTACAAGTGGAAACATCCTCTCCACGTCCACTCTATCCAGGCCTCGCTGTATCTTGAACATTTCAATAAGATCCCCTCTCATCCTTCTAAACTCCCAACGAGTACAGACCCAGAGTCCTCAACCGTTCCTCATACGACAAGTTCTTCATTCCAGGGAACATTCTTGTGAACCTCCTCTGGGCCCTTTCCAAGGCCAGCACATCCTTCCTTAGATACAGGGTCCAAAACTGCTCACAATACTTGCAGTGGAGCCAGTGGATGTAGTTGATTTGGACTTTCAGAAGGTTTCTGACAAAGTCCCACATAAGAGCATATAAAATTAAAGCCATTGGGATTGTCTGCAATTATACAGGGGCCTTGTTCAGGCTACAATTATACAGGGGCCTTGTTCAGGCTACAATTATACAGGGGCCTTGTTGAGGCTACAATTATACAGGGGCCTTTTTCAGGCTACAATTATACAGGGGCCTTGTTCAGGCTACAATTATACAGGGGCCTTGTTCAGGCTACAATTATACAGGGGCCTTGTTCAGGCTACAATTATACAGGGGCCTGTTCAGGCTACAATTATACAGGGGCCTTGTTGAGGCTACAATTATACAGGGGCCTTTTTCAGGCTACAATTATACAGGGGCCTTGTTCAGGCTACAATTATACAGGGGCCTTGTTCAGGCTACAATTATACAGGGGCCTTGTTGAGGCTACAATTATACAGAGGCCCTGTTCAGGCTACAATTATACAGGGGCCTTGTTCAGGCTACAATTATACAGAGGCCCTGTTCAGGCTACAATTATACAGGGGCCTTGTTCAGGCTACAATTATACAGGGGCCCTGTTCAGGCTACAATTATACAGGGGCCTTGTTGAGGCTACAATTATACAGGGGCCCTGTTCAGGCTACAATTATACAGGGGCCTTGTTGAGGCTACAATTATACAGGGCCTTGTTCAGGCTACAATTATACAGGGGCCTTGTTCAGGCTACAATTATACAGGGGCCTTGTTCAGGCTACAATTATACAGGGCCTTGTTGAGGCTACATCTGGAACATTGTGTGCAGTTTTGGTCTCCGTATCTGAGGACGGATGTTCTTGCTCTAGAGGGAGTACGGCGAAGATTTACCACACTGATTCCTGAGATGGTATAGCTGACATATATGGGGAGATTGTGTCAGTTAGGTTTACGTTTGAAAGAATGAGGGGAGAATTTCATAGAAACTTATAAAACGGGAGAGTATGATCGGAGAGTGCATGGGAGAGTGTGCATGGAGAGTGCATGGCAGAGTGTGCACGGGAGAGTGTGCATGGAGAGTGCATGGCAGAGTGTGCACGGGAGAGTGTGTGCGTTGAGAGTACACGGGAGAGTGCATGGGAGAGTGCATGGGAGAGTGTGCACGGAGAGTGCACGGGAGAGTGTGCACAGAGAGTGCACAGGAGAGTGGGCACAGAGAGTGCATGGGAGAGTGTGCATGGAGAGTGCATGGCAGAGTGTGCACGGGAGAGTGTGCACAGAGAGTGCATGGGAGAGTGTGCATGGAGAGTGCATGGCAGAGTGTGCACGGGAGAGTGTGTGCGTTGAGAGTACACGGGAGAGTGCATGGGAGAGTGCATGGGAGAGTGTGCACGGAGAGTGCACGGGAGAGTGTGCACAGAGAGTGCACAGGAGAGTGGGCACAGAGAGTGCACAGGAGAGTGGGCACAGAGAGTGCACAGGAGAGTGCACGGAGTGTGTGCAGGGAGAGTGTGCAGGGAGAGTGTGCACGGAGAGGGTGCACGGAGAGGGTGCACGGAGAGGGTGCATGGTGAGTGCACGGGAGAGTGCACGGGTGAGTGTGCGCGGAGAGTGCACAGGAGAGTGTGCGCAGACGGTGCATGAGAGAGTGTACGCGGAGAGTGCATGGGAGAGTGCACGGGAGAGTGTGCGTGGAGAGTACACGGGAGAGTACATGGGAGAGTGCACGGGTGAGTGTGCGCGGAGAGTGCACAGGAGAGTGTGCGCAGACGGTGCATGAGAGAGTGTGCGCGGAGAGTGCATGGGAGAGTGCACGGGAGAGTGTGCGTGGAGAGTACACGGGAGAGTACATGGGAGAGTGTGCGCTGTGAGTGCGTGTGGAGAGTACACGGGAGAGCGTGCGGACGAGTGTGCGGGAGAGTGCACGGGAGAGTATGCGGGAGAGTATGCGGGAGAGTGTGCGGGAGAGTATGCGGGAGAGTACGCGGGAGAGTGTGCGCGGAGAGTGCACGCGGAGAGTGCGCACGGAGAGTACACGGGAGAGTGTGCGGACGAGTGTGCGTGGAGAGTACACGGGAGAGTATGCGGGAGTGTGCGCGCGGAGAGTACACGGGAGAGTATGCGGGAGAGCATGCAGGAGAGTGTGCGCGGAAAGTACACGAGAGAGTATGTGGGAGAGTGTGCGCGGAGAGTGCACGGGAGAGTGCGCGCGGAGAGTACACGCGGAGAGTATGCGGGAGAGTGTGCGCGGAGAGTGCACGGGAGAGTGCGCGCGGAGAGTACACGCGGAGAGTGCACGGGAGAGTGTGCGCAGAGAGTACACGGGAGAGTGTGCGGGAGAGTATGCGGGAGAGTGTGCGCGGAGAGTATGGGGGAGAGTGTGCGCGGAGAGTACACGCGGAGAGTGCACGGGAGAGTATGCGGGAGAGTGTGCGGGAGAGTATGTGGGAGAGTGTGCGGGAGAGTGTGCGCGGAGAGTGCGCGCGGAGAGTCTGCGGGAGAGTCTGCGGGAGAGTGTGCGGGAGAGTATGCGGGAGAGTGTGCGCGGAGAGTGCGCGCGGAGAGTGCACGGGAGAGTATGCGGGAGAGTGTGCGGGAGAGTATGTGGGAGAGTGTGCGGGAGAGTGTGTGGGAGAGTGTGTGGGAGAGTGTGTGGGAGAGTATGCGGGAGAGTGTGTGGGAGAGTGTGCGGGAGAGTGTGCGGGGAGAGTGTGCGCGGAGAGTGCGCGCGGAGAGTCTGCGGGAGAGTGTGCGGGAGAGTGTGGCGGGAGAGTGTGCGGGAGAGTGTGCGGGAGAGTGTGCGGGAGAGTGTGCGCGGAGAGTGCGCGCGGAGAGTCTGCGGGAGAGTGTGCGGGAGAGTGTGCGGGAGAGTGTGCGGGAGAGTGTGCGGGAGAGTGTGCGGGAGAGTGTGCGCGGAGAGTGTGCGGGAGAGTGTGCGGGAGAGTGTGCGGGAGAGTGTGCGGGAGAGTGTGCGGGAGAGTGTGCGCGGAGAGTGCGCGCGGAGAGTCTGCGTGGAGAGTGTGCGGGAGAGTGTGTGGGAGAGTGTGTGGGAGAGTGTGCGCGGAGAGTGCGCGCGGAGAGTCTGCGGGAGAGTGTGCGGGAGAGTGTGTGGGAGAGTGTGCGCGGAGAGTATGCGGGAGAGTGCGCGGAGAGTGCGCGCGGAGAGTCTGCGGGAGAGTGTGCGGGAGAGTATGTGGGAGAGTGTGCGGGAGTGTATGCGGGAGAGTGTGCGGGAGAGTGCGCGCGGAGAGTGTGCTGGAGAGTGTGCGCGGAGAGTGTGCGCGGAGAGTATGCGGGAGAGTCTGCGGGAGAGTGCACGGGAGAGTATGCGGGAGAGTCTGCGGGAGAGTGTGCGCGGAGAGTATGCGGGAGAGTCTGCGGGAGAGTGTGCGGGAGAGTGTGCGGGAGTGTATGCGGGAGAGTATGCGGGAGAGTGTGCGCGGAGAGTATGCGGGAGAGTGTGCGCGGAGAGTGTGCGGGAGAGTATGCGGGAGAGTGTGCGCGGAGAGTGCGCGCAGAGAGTATGCGGGAGAGTGTGCGGGAGAGTGTGCGGGAGAGTATGCGGGAGAGTGTGCGCAGAGAGTATGCGGGAGAGTGTGTGGGAGAGTGTGCGGGAGAGTGTGCGGGAGAGTGTGCGGGAGAGTATGCGGGAGAGTATGCGGGAGAGTGCACGGGAGAGTGTGCGCGGAGAGTATGCGGAAGAGTGCACGGGAGAGTATGCGGGAGAGTGTGCGCGGAGAGTATGCGGGAGAGTGTGCGCGGAGAGTGCGCGCGGAGAGTATGCGGGAGAGTGTGCGCGGAGAGTATGCGGGAGAGTGTGCGCGGAGAGTACACGCGGAGAGTGCACGGGAGAGTGTGCGCGGAGAGTATGCGGGAGAGTGTGCGCGGAGAGTGGACGCGGAGAGTGTGCGCGGAGAGTATGCGGGAGAGTGTGCACGGAGAGTACACGCGGAGAGTGCACGGGAGAGTATGCGGAAGAGTATGCGGGAGAGTGTGCGCGGAGAGTGCGCGCGGAGAGTGTGCGCGGAGAGTATGCGGGAGAGTGCACGTAGAGAGTGCACGGGAGAGTGCGCACGGAGAGTACATGGGAGAGTATGCGGGAGAGTGTGCGCGGAGAGTGTGCGGGAGAGTATGCGGGAGAGTGTGCGCGGAGAGTGCGCGCAGAGAGTATGCGGGAGAGGGTGCGGGAGAGTGTGCGGGAGAGTATGCGGGAGAGTGTGCGCGGAGAGTATGCGGGAGAGTGTGGGAGTGTGCGGGAGAGTGCACGGGAGAGTGTGCGCGGAGAGTATGCGGGAGAGTGCACGGGAGAGTATGCGGGAGAGTGTGCGCGGAGAGTATGCGAGAGAGTGTGCGCGGAGAGTGCGCGCGGAGAGTATGCGGGAGAGTGTGCGCGGAGAGTATGCGGGAGAGTGTGCGCGGAGAGTACACGCGGAGAGTGCACGGGAGAGTGCACGGGAGAGTGTGCGCGGAGAGTATGCGGGAGAGTGTGCGCGGAGAGTGGACGCGGAGAGTGTGCGCGGAGAGTATGCGGGAGAGTGTGCGCGGAGAGTACACGCGGAGAGTGCACGGGAGAGTATGCGGGAGAGTATGCGGGAGAGTGTGCGCGGAGAGTGCGCGCGGAGAGTGTGAGCGGAGAGTATGCGGGAGAATGCACGTAGAGAGTGCACGGGAGAGTGCGCACGGAGAGTACATGGGAGAGTATGCGGGAGAGTGTGCGCGGAGAGTGCGCACGGAGAGTACACGGGAGAGTGTGCGTTGAGAGTGCGCGCGGAGAGTGGACGCGGAGAGTACACGGGGAGAGTGCACGGGAGAGTGCACGGGAGAGTCCACGGGAGAGTGTGCACAGAGAGTGCATGGGAGAGTATGCGGGAGAGTGTGTGCAGAGAGTACACGCGGAGAGTACATGGGAGTGTATGCGTGGAGAGTGTGTGCGGAGAGTGCACGGGAGAGTGCATGGGAGAGTGCACAGGCGTGTATGCGTGGAGAGTGTGTGCGGAGAGTACATGGGAGAGAGCACGGGAGAGTGCACGGGAGAGCATGCACAGAGAGTGCACGGGAGAGTGTGCACAGAGAGTGCACGGGAGAGTATGCGGGAGAGTGTGCGCGGAGAGTGTGCACAGAGAGTGCACGGGAGCGTCCACGGGAGAGTGTGCACAGAGAGTGCACGGGAGAGTATGCGGGAGTGTGTGCGCGGAGAGTGTGCACAGAGAGTGCACGGGAGCGTCCACGGGAGAGTGTGCACAGAGAGTGCACGGGAGAGTATGCGGGAGTGTGTGCGCGGAGAGTGTGCACAGAGAGTGCACGGGAGAGTATGCGGGAGAGTGTGCACGGAGAGTGCATGCACGCGGAGAGTACACGGGAGTGTATGCGGGAGAGTGTGTGCGGAGAGTGTGCACAGAGAGTGCATGGGAGAGTATGCGGGAGAGTGTGCGGGAGAGTGTGTGCAGAGAGTACACGCGGAGAGTACATGGGAGAGTGCGCAGGAGAGTGTGCGCGGAGAGTGTGCGGGAGAGTGTGTGCAGAGAGTACACGTGGAGAGTACATGGGAGAGTGTGCGGGAGAGTGTGTGGGAGAGTGTGCGGGAGAGTGTGTGCAGAGAGTACATGGGAGAGTGCGCAGGAGAGTGTGTGGGAGAGTACATGGGAGAGTGTGCGGGAGAGTGTGTGGGAGAGTACATGGGAGAGTGTGCGGGAGAGTGTGCGGGAGAGTGTGTGGGAGAGTACATGGGAGAGTGCGCAGGAGAGTGTGCGGGAGAGTGTGCGGGAGAGTGTGTGGGAGAGTACATGGGAGAGTGCGCAGGAGAGTGTGCGGGAGAGTGTGTGCAGAGAGTACACGCGGAGAGTACATGGGAGAGTGTGCGCGGAGAGTGCGCGGGAGAGTGCGCGGGAGAGTACATGGGAGAGTGTGCGGGAGAGTGTGCGCGGGAGAGTGTGTGCGGGAGAGTGCACAGGAGAGTCCACGGGAGAGTATGCGGGAGAGTGTGTGCGGGAGAGTGCACGGGAGAGTGCGCGGGAGAGTGTGTGCGGAGAGTGCACGGGAGAGTACACGGGAGAGTGTGCGGGAGAGTATGCGGGAGAGTGTGTGCGGAGAGTGCACGGGAGAGTACACGGGAGAGTGTGCGGGAGAGTGTGTGCAGAGAGTGCACGCGGAGAGTACATGGAGAGTGTGCGCGGAGAGTGTGCGGGAGAGTGTGCGGGAGAGTGTGTGCAGAGAGTGCACGCGGAGAGTACATGGGAGAGTGTGCGGGGAGAGTGTGCAGGAGAGTACATGGGAGAGTGTGCGCGGAGAGTGCACGCGGAGAGTACATGGGAGAGTGTGCGCGGAGAGTGTGCAGGAGAGTACATGGGAGAGTGTGCGCGGAGAGTGTGCAGGAGAGTACATGGGAGAGTGTGCGGGGAGAGTGTGTGGGAGAGTGTGTGGGAGAGTGCGCGCGGAGAGTACATGGGAGAGTGTGCGCGGAGAGTGCACGCGGAGAGTACACGCGGAGAGTACACGCGGAGAGTACATGGGAGACTGTGCGGGGAGAGTGTGTGGGAGAGTGTGTGGGAGAGTACATGGGAGAGTGCATGGGAGACTGTGCGGGGAGAGTGTGCGGGAGAGTGTGTGGGAGAGTGTGTGGGAGAGTACATGGGAGAGTGCACGGGAAAGTGCAAAGAGCGTGTGCACAGAGAGTGCATGGGTGGCGAGAGTGAGTGACAGAACTCCAACTTGGTCTATCAGAGCTGAAGAACTTGAGGCATTAAAGAAATGATAGATTTTGTCCATATTTTTCGACACACTTGTGTATTGATTATAAAAATATTGCTAAATGCATTGACCATTGTTAGAAACTGAACAATGATTCTGCCCTGCTGGGGTCATTATCCCTTTAATGGCAAATCATCATAAGTGGGTGACCAATCAGGACTCAAGAGTGGAGAATCACCCAGGGGCCATTTCAGAACTAGCTGTAGATGTGTTGTTTCTCTTGCAGATCCTTGTAGATAAATCCTTTTGTTGTTCACTAATTAAATCATTTTTATAACCACAATTAAATCAGCCGGAAGTGCATCATTACATCTGGCGACGAGGATAAATTGTCCTGACACTGCCTCTGGTCCAACACATGTGAGTATCCTGTTTTAGTTGAAGTCGGAGAAAAATAAAAAAAATATACTCACCAGAATACCTCTCTTTGGGCCAATAGACCCATTCGGACAAAATTGGTACCAGACGTTTTGTGAGAGAAAATGTATACTGAGTTAAACAGTTTGGAAGAACAAGTAATCATCCAGTCAGTTTAATTCTCGGAATGGGCAGCACCTCTCGTCCCTGTATTGATACTGGACAAGACCATCCCCATTTGCAGCGAATTATAAACTGACAGTTAATCAGGCAGCCAAACTGGATAAATATCCAATCCCGAGAATTGAAGTCCTGTTAGCCAAGCCGATAGAACGTCAATTTTTCACAATGCTGGACCTGAGTCACGTGTACCAGCAACTCGAATTTGATAACACTTCCCAGGGGTACGTCACGATAAGCACACGGCATTTTGCCGTGTCTTTGGCATGTGCAATATTCCAAAGGACAAGGAGAGTCTGCTGCAGGAGGCTGCCAGAGGTTGTAGTAAACCTTGACAATGTCCTTATAACTGGATCCACAGAGGCCGAGCATCCAGCAAACTTAGAAGAGGTGAACTATAGATTTCAGGAGGCTGGAGCTCGCCTCAAGAAACAGAAAAGCACCTTTCAAACCACTGAGGGGACCTACCTGGAGCACCGTGGAGACGCACAAGGACTACATCCCGTGGAAGACAAGATCAAGGCCTGTCCCACAAACACAACTGAACTCAAATTGTTTTTGAGGCTGGTAAGCTACCATGGACATGTTTTACCAAATTTATCGATGGTATTGGCCACTTCACATGTTCTGCTAAAGACACACCATCATTGATCTTGGAAGGTTTCCCAGGAGGAAGTTTTCAAAACCACAATTGCTGCATTCCTCAAACCTGTTAGTTCACTTCTAAAGAACTGATACTGACCTGCGATACCTCCCAGAAGGTGCTGGGGCGATGTTGTCCCATTAGATGACGACGGCTCTGAAAGGCCGATGGAGTTTGTATCAAGAACCCTCTCAAAGGCCGAAAAGGGCTACTTACAAATCGAGAAGGAGAATGATTAATAGTCTTTGGTGTCAATAAATTCCACCAGCCCTTCCATGGTCGACATTTACCATCGTATCTGACCACAAAATGCTGCTGGCCCTCTTCATAAAGGACAAGGCTATCCCACTAATCACTTCCGCCGTTAACTCTGTCCGCCTACGAATATGCTTTAATCACTGACCTGGAACACACACAGTAAATGTGGATGGCCTTAGCCATCTACCCTTGCAAAAAAGTATCACATGTCCTCCATGGCATTAAATTCTTTAGACACTTTGCCAGTCTCAGCCAAGCAAATTAATAACTGGGCCACTCGAGAGCCACTTCTGTCCAAATTGAGAGACACAATACTTATAAAGCAGCCAGTTCACAAGAAAATGAAACCATTCTTTAGCCACAAGAATGAATTGAGATGTCAGCGTGGTATCACTATGTCCCCTCTATGAGACAGAGAGCTGATCCTAAGCTACAGCACTCATTCGGGCATCTCGAAGATGAAGGTGCTGCTCGGAGTTACATGTGGTGGCCTCGTATTGATGCTGATATTGAACAGCTAGTCAAGCTCTGTCAACAGTGTCAAATGCAACAAAAGCTGCTGGCTACAGCCTCACTGACCCTTGGCAATGGCCTGGTCGGCCATGGGTATGAACCATATCGATTATGTTGGTCTATTCCTGGACCCAATGTTTTAGCTCATGATTAATGCACTCTCTAAATGGATGGATATTTTTCACCTACATCGCATGGTACCATTGAAAGATTACTCCAATGCTTTTCAACTCACGGAATACCTGATGTCATTCCACCAGACAATGGAACCACATTCACAAGTGCCGAGTTTCAAAACATCACCGCTCTCAACAAGATTAAACACATTGGAATTACACCTCACCACCCAGCATCAATCAGATTAGCCGGGAAAGTCATCCAAACTTTGAAGTGAAGCCGAAAGAAAGAGTCGGGAGGAACCTTGGAAACTGGAGTCTCCCGATTCCTCCTTGGCCTTCGTACCACTCCACATACAAACGGGAGTTTCCCCAGCAGAGTTGCTAATGAGACATCGTTCTCTTTGGCACAGGCATTCTAAACGTGCTGCAGACACACACACTGCTGCTCTGGTAGATCCTTGGGAAAGAAATCCTTTGTTATAAGAATGAAAAAGAAAACTGCTCACCATTAATCTCACAGTTCATATCAAATCCAATTGCACCTCAATCGCATCAGTTCTGTTTTGCTGACGAAACCTCTCCAAAATGAAATTTAGCAAAACTCAAACAGGCTGTGCAGCTTTGTTGGTGATTGGGCGGTGTTGCTAAATGAAACCACGGTTATTCACACAATACACCTTTACCAGCTTTGTTGGTGATTGGGCGGTGTTGCTAAATGAAACCACAGTTATTCACACAATACACCTTTCCCAGCGTTGTTGGTGATTGGGCGGTGTTGCTGAATGAAACCACAGTTATTCACACAATACACCTTTCCCAGCTTTGAGCTGCAGTTTCATAGATTATGCAATCTGATTAGCAGTTGGAGATTACCTGCAAGCAGGTAGCCCGCGTTGTGTTTGTAGCTCTTCTTAAATATTTTCTTAAATGAAAGAGAGTTTATTGCCTGTTTCATCACACATCAAAGAACTGGTGCATCCTTTTAAGATTGATAAATTTGACACAAACAATTCAGATTGACAGCCTCACTTGCAGCAGTAAAACATTCCGATTGTTGCTAATTCATAGAATCATAGAATTTCCAGGGCAGAAGGAGGCCATTCGGCCCAACGAGTCTGCACCCGGCCCTTGGAAAGAGAACCTTACTTAAGCCCGCACCTCCACCCTCTAATTCTGGGACACGCGGCCTGAAGATACTTGAATGCGGTTCCAGTGATGAGGTTAGAGAAATTGGAATTCTTATCCAGGGAACAGTGAGGATTAAGGGAAGATTAAGTAGAGGTGTTGAGAATCTTAAAGGATTTCGATCAAGTAAATAAGGGGAACCGGTTTACAGTGGCAGAAGGTTTGGTGACCAGAAGATCCAGATTTAAGGTCACTGACTAAAGAACCAGAGGCGACTTGAGGAAAGTTTACACAGCGAGTTGTGATTAACTAAATTGCACTGCCTGGAACAGATTCAATAAGGATTTGGATCTATACGGGAGGTGGAAATATATGCTGTCATTTTGGGGAAAGAGCAGAGGATGTGCGATTAATTGGATTTCATTTCATTCACTCAGAGAGATCATAAACACACAATGGGCTGAATGGCCTCTCTGTGAAAGTTTAAAAGTTTACTGAGTTAATACCTGGCTACCTTTTCACTATATTAGCACCAGGCGCATCTCAGTGATATTACTTTTGTTTCTGAATCAGAGTGTGTTGTTTTGTTTTATTTTATTTGTTGCTGGGATTTAATGTTTACGAGCAAAGTCAGTATTCGCTGTCACCCTAATTGCCCTTTGAGAAGGTGGTGGTGAGATGCTCTCTTCAACCACTGCAGTCTCTGTGATGAAGGTACACCCACTGTGCTGTTAGGAAGGGAACTCCAGGATTTTGATCCAGTGTCAGTGATGTATTTTCAATGTCAGGTTGGTGTATGACGTGAAGGGGAGCTTGCAGGTTCTCCTAGATTTTCTGCTCCTGTTCTCTGCGCTGGTAGAGGTCACAGGTTTGAGGAGCCAGGAGTTGAGTTACTTGCCACAAACAGCACAGCCTTTGACCTGCTCTATATGACATGTTTATATGATTCATCCAGTTGCATTTCCAGTCAATGGTAACCTCTGGAATTTTGATGGTAAGAAATTAGGTGCTGGGAATGCCATTTAATGTCAAGGGAGATGACAAGGGACAATTCTGTCCTGCTGGAGGTGGCTATTGTCTGGAACTTGTGTGACATGGATGTTACTGGCCACATGTCAGCCTTTCGCTCATTCTCTACAGCCTGTTAAACCTTCAGCAAGACCCAGACCAGCACCAGGCAGGCTGGGTTATTTGAAAACCTCCTCTTATAATCTGATAATTACCTCAGTGAAGTTGATAGTTGTGAGTTCTGACTGAATGCATATGCCAAAAGATCTAATCCAACTGTTGGTATTCAACACTCCACGTCCTGAGAAGATAGCCGACTACAAAGACTTCAACATCAGCAACAAGAATCATTCCTATTTTAATCCCCTATCATTTGACCCCTTTCCCTTCCTCGGTGTGAATGTGTCTTGTCTGTGTTTGGGTAGAGGGTGGGGTGGTCAAAGGAGAAAGTAATAGATTAGCAGAGTATTATTCTAATTTAATTATTGCATTTTCAACACTTCTTTTTATAAATAAACAGTTATTGTGTTTTTACTCACAAGTCTTGTGCCTGTAAGTCATTGGTTAAGTCTGGGGCCGGAGATCTCAAATTATTGGTTAATTCACTTATGCTGGATCAAGGGGGTTGGAATTAACCGCACCCTAGCCCAGGGTAGCGTAACAGCACATCCCCAATACCTACACCAGATGTGGAGGCAGCCTGCTGATCATGATCTTGGCAGGTGTCCTGTGGAGGGCTGAGACCTGGGGCCCCCAGTCTGCTTTTGCAAATCTGAAGCTTCTCTGCATCTGGGTCCGATTGAGACGTGTGACTATTTGCTGGCAGAGCGTGTGGGTGAAGGCTGTAATGTGTCTTCAATGTCAGTGTCTGTGAATTCATGGTCCATGGTGTTGCCGAGGACCTATCCTGTGGACCCCTTCTGCTGCTTCCCAGATATGCATGCAAAATAGAGGTCATTAGTGGATGGCAGGGAGCTGAGATAGGAGACATCACCCGTCTCGCAGCATGGGTGTATGATGGATTTTGCAGTGCTGGATCCTCACTTGTTTGAGCACCATTGACTTCATAGTCAGCACGGGAAAGGTCCAACCCTCATCATCCAGCTGAATAGATCCTTCCTGAAGATCAATGAAGACCTTCAGTTCTGGCAGACTGCAGACTGGTATCTCTCTCTCTCTCTCTCCTGTGAGTCAGCTTGTCCTGTATGAATGGAGAGTGTAAGCAGGACACTGCCAGCCCAGACGATAAGGATGCTGGGCATGCATGGGTGGTGAGGGGGGACATGGATGGAATGAGGACCCAATCTGCAGGGGAGATGAAGATGTTTATGGGAGAGTTAGTGATGATGTCCTTTCAGCTGGCACGGAGGGAGGTCCCTGTGGATGTGTGATGGCTCCGTCAGTGTGCGAGTGCAGAGTGATGAGAAGAGTGACTTCGAAACAGAAGTGATTGTTCATCCTCTTGTGGCACTGGGTGACTCCTCTCTTCCGAAGGGGATCAGCAGTGACCAGCACTGCCACCACCTCCCTCGCTGGATTGGTCATCTTGCCGGAATGTCTTTTTAAAAATATTTTTATTAGGGTATTTGCAGGTTTTTATAATAGTAACAATGACAGCGACATAAACCTGGTACAATAAACATTTCCACCCCCATCCCAATCTTCACACACCCCAACCATAAAACCATAAAACAACAATCCACCCCCCCCCCCCCCCCCCCCCCCACCCCCTTGACATGCTGCTTCTGCCGACATTTTAATCTTCCCGGAGAAAGTCGACGAACGGCTGCCACCTCCGGGTGAACCCTAACATTGACCCTCTTACGGCGAACTTTATCTTCTCGAGGCTGAGAAACCCAGCCATGTCACTAACCCCGGTCTCTACACTCCGGGGCTTTGAGTCCCTCCACATTAACCAGATCCATCTCAGGGCTACCAGGGAGGCAAAAGCCAAGACGTTGGCCTCTTTCGCCCCCTGAACTCCCGGCTCTTCCGACACCCCAGAGATCGCCACCTCCGGACTCGGCTCCACCTGTGTTTTGAGTACTGTGGGCATTGCCTTAGCGAAACCCTGCCAAACCCTCTGAGCTTCGGGCAAGCCCAAAGCACGTGGACATGATTTGCTGGGCTTCCCGCGCACCTCGCACACCTGTCCTCTATCCCAAAAAGCTTGCTCATCCGGGCTATCGTCATGTGTGCCTGGTGGGCTACCTGAAATTGTATCAGGCTAAGCCTGGCACATGATGAGGAGGTATTAACCCTGCTTAGGGCATCCACCCATAGACTCGCCTCTATCTCTCCTCCTAGCTCGTCCTCCCACTTGCCCTTAAGCTCCTCCGATTCCAAAAGTTCCTGGTAAATATCTGATACTTTCCCCTCTCCCACCCAGGTACTGGAAACTACTCTATCCTGTATCCCCTATGGTGGCAGCAGCGGAAAGGCCGGCACCTGTTTTCTCAGGAAGTCTCACACCTGCAAATACCTAAACCCATTCCCTGCTGGCAATTCAAATTTATCTTCCAAGGCTTTCAAGCTGGGGAAGCTCCCGTCTATAAATAGATCCCCCATCCTTCTAATTCCTGCCCTCTGCCAACTCCAGAACCCACCATCCAGCCTACCCGGTACAAACCTGTGGTTATTATAAATCGGGGTCCAAATCGATGCTCCCTCCTCTCTCTCTTATGTCTCCTCCATTGGCCCCAGATTCTCAGAGCCGCCACCACCACCGGACTTGTGGAGTATCGGGCCGGCGAGAACGGAAGAGGTGCTGTTATTAGTGCTCCCGAACTGGTGTCTTTACATGACACCGCCTCCATCCACTCCCATGCCGACCCCTCCCCCACCACCCACTTCCTAATCATGGCTATATTAGCCGCCCAGTAGTAATTGCAGAAGTTCGGGAGCACCAACCCACCCTCCCCCCGACTTCGCTCCAGCAACACTCTCTTCACTTGCGGGGTTTTACCCGCCCACACAAAGCCCAAAATAATCTTATTCACCCGCTTGAAAAAGGCCCTTGGGATGAAGATGGGAAGGCACTGAAAGACAAACATAAATCTGGGGCGGACCGTCATTTTCACAATCTGTACCCTCCTCGCCAGTGATAGCGGGAGCATGTCCCATCTCTCAAAGTCCCCTTCCATTTGTTCTACGAGCCGGGATATGTTTAACTTGTGCAATGCCTCCCATTCCCGGGCCACCTGGATTCCCAGATACTGAAAGCCCATTCCTACTATTCTAAACGGCAGCTCTCCCAGTCTCTTCTCCTACCTGGATCGCGAACATCTCGCTTTTCCTCATGTTCCATTTATACCCTGAAAAGTTACCAAATTCCCCGAGGATCCGCATAACTTCCCCATGTATCGAAAAGGGTTTCCTTTACTCCACAACAGGCTGGTATTGGGGATCACAGATAACTGTGGGTGTCTCTCTCCTGTAGGTGTTGAAACCACAACTCAGAAATGTCGCACTGGGACAGCTTCACAAGAGAGAGGGGGGCAGGTCTCACTGTTTATACCTAACCAGTGAGGCTGTCCTTATGCCTCACCAGTTACCCTGACTGCCACCTACGCCTGTGTGAGTCTCTCTGCTGTGATGGTGTCACCCGGAAGGGCCCCACTAGGGCAATTTCACAAGAGAGAGAGAGAGAGGGACCACTGTTTATTCCTGACCAGTAGCCTCTCTTGAGTGAGCGTGTTGGGAGCGCTCAGATTCCCTTTTCCGGCCCTTGACTACGGGATTATGTCCTGGCAATTATTGTGACTTGATCAGAGCGGACAGTGAAGGAAGGTGAGACCACAATAATGGTAGTTTTAAAATAATTGATTTATTCAAGAGAAATTAAATCTTCTGCAACTCAGATTAGCCCACAAACACCGATTATGAAATATTATGTGTAAAACAAGAGATTAAATGGCACATCGAAAATTCTTACAGTTCACACAGATTTACTTTAGCGTCCGCAAGCACAGATACACAGATATATTCACTCACCCACCCCAAACCTCAGCAATCTATACTAATTGGAAGTTTTCTGTGAGCTGGAGGAATATACTCACCGCTCCACAGACAGGATAGTTTTTTAAAAAACGTTGAGACAGATTTCTTTAGATCTTCTTCCAAGCCGGCTGGTCCTTGTGGCTGTTACTCCTTCAGTTCTCATGGTTCCATATCCTAAAAGTCGACTCCACCACCGGACTCCCCGTATACTTCACCGGGGCCTAACGGCAGCAGGCCAGTCACCAGGGCCCTTAAACTAGACCGTTTGCAAGACTCCTCCTTCAACTTATTCCACTCTTCCCCCCCCCCCTCCTCCACAGCCACCCCTCCCCCCCAGCCCACCTCTCCCCAAATACCTCACCTTCCCCACATTCGCAGCCCAGTAATAATACATCAGATTCAGGATCGGCAACAGCCCTTTGTGACTCTGCCTTTGCAGAATGGCCCTTTTCGCCCTCAGTACCTTCCCTGCCCTTATGATCTCCAAAATCAGTGCCTTCACTGTCTGGAAAGAGGCCTTGGGGAGAAAATATTGAGATGGTCTGAAAGACAAACAGGCACCTTGGCAACACTTTCACATTTACCACCTGCACCCACCCTGCCAACGTCGAGTGCTAAGTATCCCACCTCTTGAAATCCCCCTTAACTTCTTCCACTAAACCGGCTAGGTTCCACCTGGGCATAGTGGCCAACCCGTACGTTACCCAAATCCCCTGTACCTGAACCTTGCATGGTAGTGCCCCGAATTGACCCCGCACCGCATTCACAGGAAACACCCCACTCTTCCCTACATTCAACTTATAACCGGGGAAAGCCCCAAATCTCTCCAACAGGCCCATAATTCTGCCCATACTTTCCAGCACGTCTGACAGAAACAAGTCGCCTGCATACAGCAACAGCCAGTTCTCCCTACTCTCCCCCCCCCCCCCCCCTCGCAATCTCTGCACCACTGAGCCAACATCCGAAGGACCATCGGCAAGGATTAAGGGCACTCCTGCCTCGTTCCCCTGTGTAACGCAAAATACCCCAAACCCGTCTCATTCGTAGGCACACTAAACACCGGGGATGCAGACAATAGTCCAACTGACATCACAAACTTCAAATCAAACATTAACCTACCTAGAATGACAAATAGATACAGCTACTCGACCCAATTAAAAACCTTCTCCACATCCATGGAGACAATAACTTCAGGTGTGGAGTCATAATTACATTTAGCAGCCGCCTAATGTTACTGGGGAGATGCCTACCCTTCACAAAGCCCGTTTGATCCTCAGAGACCACCTCTGGCACACACCCCTCAAACCTACACAGCAACACCTTCACCTGTACTTTCACATCCGTGTTCAACAAATAAGTGGGCCTGTAGGACCCACACTCCAGTGGATCCTTCCCTTCTTTAGATCGATGCCAGTGATAACGTTGCTGGCAACCCACCCTTCTCCATCGCCTCACTGAACGTCCCAAACAGTGGGGGCCAGCTCTGTCGCAAACTGCTTATAAAACTCCGCCGGAAAACCTTCAGCCCCGGGGCCTTCTCTGACTGCATCCCACTGATACAATCTATCACATCCTTTAGCCCCAAAGGCTCGTCCACTGCCTGCCTCTTCTCTCCTCCAGTTCTGGGAACTCCAACCCATCCAGAAACCACCCCATATCCCCCACCTCTCCAACCGGCTCAGCTTTATACCCTGAACACCTCAGTTATCTTTTCTGGCTCCCACACCAACTCCCACTTCTCCGCCCTTATCGGCAAAATATCCCTCGACTCTGCCGACATTGCAATTGGTGGGCCCACATAAGACTCACCTTCTCCCCATACTCATACTGCACCCCCCCCCCCCCCCCCTTCGCACGTCACAGCTACCCCACCACCCTGCCCTTCGTCAACTGATCAAACTGCCCCTGCAACTACTTCCTTTCCACCAACAACTCCTTCGTGGGAGCCTCGGAGTATCTTCCACCGACCTCGACTATCTCCTCAAACAGCACCTGGTCCTCCTCCCTCCTCCTCCTACCCCTATGAGCCTTGAACAAATTAACCTCCCCTCAGACCACCGCCTTCAAAGCCTCCCAAAGCGTGGCTGCCAACGCCTCTCCATTCTGATTAAGCTCCACATAAGAAGCTCCTCAACTTTACCACAAATGGTCAGAATTTTAAGCTAGAAATTGTATAAAGTGGAGCTAAGAAACTATGCTTACGTTTAAAAGGAGAGTAAATAAATGCACGATATGTATTCCAATAAAAATGAGTCCGACAGTTCGTGCCAAAATAGGGCAAGAGACATATTTTGCATAATGGGATATTGATATTCCAGTTTAGTGTTCCACTTGGATATCATTAGCAAAAAGTCCAGCATATGTAAAGCCAAGGTAAAAGGTTACATTCTCATTGCCGTGTGGCATTGACGGGAAATGCAAAGCTACTATTCTGATCTTGTTCTTCTTCCAGTGGCCACGAACAAATATTGCTCCATTTTCTGTCCAACCTTTTACCCGCTTCAACTTTTGGGTGACCGTGGGGTTCTTCCATACATCTCCTGTAAGCCACTTCATTCTTCTTTCATTTAGGCGGCTGTTAGTTAGCTTTTCAAGCAGACTTTTATGAACAATCTTGTCAAACCCATTTCCATTTCCCAAGAAAAAATGCGTATAGATCTGTTTTTTTCTGGAAGGCAAGTTCTTCATTTTGATGTCATGCAGCCTTTTCATTGTTTCAAGTGCTGTATTTAAGATTCTATCCTTGGCTTCATTGGGTTCCTGGTCACAAGCTTCATCAGGCCAATACAACAGAGTCAGCAAAAAACAGGCACTTGAAGTGTAGTATTTATTTTTCCAAAACTGCTGACTAAGTTCCCTCAGCTTCTGATATGTTAGCAGCTTTGAAGACCTCGGTGCCACACACGCTAGCGCAATGTGACCGAGCGTGAAGTTGACAAGATCGATGTTATCTAGTTTCTCTTTCTGATGGTCTTCAGGATACAGAGAGATTATTTTCTCTAATTTGTCTGCAGTTCGATCAGTCTTTTGGTCAGACAACAGTGAAAAGATTGATGTGATGTTTCCTCCACCATATTTGTAAATTCGTAGCTGTCTCACCAGTGGGGATAAAGAACAATTGGAACTCTGTTTTAAGTTTTGCTCTTCCTGTTCTGAAAGAGTGAAATAGCGTGTAAATAATCTTGTTTTCTTCATTAGCCATTTTCTAGGATTGTGCGCAAGGTCCTCGGTATTACTGCTTTCATCTTCACCATCTTCATATTTGTTGGTTTGAAAATAGCTTGAATCGTCAGACATCCATTCAAGTGCCTCATATATTCAGTTTTGCAGGCCTTTCAATTTACCATGGAACTTTTTCCAAGGTTCTTTAACTTCTTCAGGAATATCTTTACCCAGAAGATACTCTATTAGTTTTGTGTAGCTGCCATCTTCATCTTTTTTAAAGATGTCCAGCAGTGAAAGAAGTTGTAATAGATGACATCCAACCTCTACCTCACCAACAAAACCAGCGTTATTCATAGAATCTGCCTCTGATTGTGCTGCCTTTTGAGCAGCCCGGAAACATTCAATCGCCTTTAGAGCTATTCTTATTGCTTCTGTGAGTTTGTCAGGAGGGACCTCTTCAGTTCGCAAGGCTGTTAGATCAAACAGTACATTAAGCTGTTCTTCTGTACACTTGTCCTTCTGTATCCAAAATGTAAGAATTGTGGGGTAGTTGATGTTTTGCATCTTCAGCCCACTTTATAGCGTCAGCAAAATGTTTGTCTATGTAATGCAATCGAGCCAGTTGCTGTGCAAAGTATGGATCTTTCTCAAAGCATTCATAAGCTGCTGTCAGAACTTCCACAGCTTTTTCTGGAGCTTTCTCCTCATTGCGTATATCTTCAATAAGAGGAGAAAAAATAGTATCCGTACTGTCACCCTGGCTCCTTTTGTGACGTCGAATGAACAAGTCTCTGATAAATTTAATGAACTCATCACGGGCAAACCTGTGTTTAAGAAATGCCTTTTGCTGAAGGAGGTTCATCGCAAGTTGACTCAGAGGCTGATCTGACAATTGATGCAGTATTTCCTTCGCAACAAGTGGGTGCACAATTCGGATTGACCGAATTTCAGTAGTACAGTCCCTGAAGTGTATGAACAAAAGGTGTGCCTGATCGTTCAAGGAGGTTTCAAAGCTTTGCTGACGCAAGTGATCTATTGGAATACCAAGACCCAAAAATGCTTCACAATGAGACAGTGAAATGCTTGAATTTGCCACATAACGATTCAGCAAAGCAACATACTTTATCAGTTCAGTGACCAGTTTAGGGCGATCAATGCCTTCTAGCAGATGTTTCACAAAGTCCCGAATGTACTCTTCTGGAAATTCTTCGCTCATTAGAACGAATGTCAATATAAACTCTGGCTCAAATTGTTTCTCAAGTTTTTTACGTTTGTTAGAAAACACTCTCTTTTCTTCCTTTGTTAATTTATGGGTAACAGCCACCGCTTCCAGTGGGAACTTTTTACACCGTTTTTCAGGATTATTGCATCTCCTGCAATTCAAAAGAATGAAGACTGGCCTCACAACATTGACTGTCTTACAGCCAATTGCAACTATTAATTCATGCTTAATTTCATCAAAGTAATCTTCATCGGCGTCCTCAACAAGTAGCAACACCGGTAAGCATTGATTAATGTCATTTTCTTCATATTCAAGCAGCTGGATGGCATGTTCACAGATTTTCCCAACAGCACATGATGGCTTCACAGTTGCACATCGCAGGTCCTTTCGGGAATTCCACAAAATCTGTCGTGCTAGGGTGCTTCCTCCACTGCCAGGCTGATGAAATACATGTACTGTGACAACTGACTGCTTCCCTGATGAACCCTTTAGCATCCCATCAATAATTTTAACAACTTCTTTGTAGGCATCTCGCTGTATTACCTCCTCACAAAATCCTTTCTCTGCCAGCATGAAATTCAGCCAGCTGACTTTACCACCTCGGTAAAAGTCTCTCTCAATTTTGGTTGTTTGTTCGGGATCCTGTTGGTCAAATTTAAAATCGTCACACTGATCGCAACTCACTATTTCCAGCGTGAACATTCTTTCTTCATCTGCAGTTTTGAATAAACACACACCCTTTGTTGACACTGGCAAATGCCTGGCATGGTCAGTTAATGTTGGCAGCATTATTTGGATGGTGTCATTTACGTGATTTAGTTTCATCCCAACAATGCTCATCTTGTCGATAGTTTCAATGCTGCAAGAAGGCTGTGCAAGATTGGCCCATTTCTGATAGTTGTCGCCACATTCTGCAATACAAATGATATCATTTCTACCATTCATTTCTGCGTAGAATTCATGGAATGTGTCCACTAGCGGCTGTTCTACCGGTGACAATAGGAGAAAAAGTACAACAAAGGAACCGGCTGGTAGAATTTCATTGCAGATCAAGAAGACTGTCCTCTTCAGGTGCTTTTTTTTGCTCTTCACCCAAGTACTCACATCACAGGGTCTTTCATCACCACCATAATCATTGCGCCCATTGCAGAATATCCAGCTGGTTTGATCAAATAAACACAAACGTTTCCTGAAGTCGCTCATGCTCTCTCTATCTTCACGTTTGTAATCTTGCAAGAAGTGAACATTTGCTGTGTGATGTTTTAGGTAGTGTTCAAAGAAGCCACTGGTCTTAGAATCAGGATCAAAGTCAAACACACAAAAAATATTCATGTGCATTAGGAAGTTCAATTTCTCTAAATCTTCTGGATTACATTTGTTCATGACAATTATGTACCACTGGCTGTTATCCATCAACTTCTTCCCACCAGTTAGAAGCACTGATAGTTTTCTCCCGAGATCCTCACAGATTCTCTTGCTTGGCTCGTCTGAGTTTTCTGCCGCCTCTCTTCTTGTGTCTCTCTCTTGCATACCCGAAATAAATTCATCCTGGTCTTCCTCACAAACAGGTTCCGTTTTTGCTCCACTTCGTCTGTAGATGGTTACTTTCTCACATTCAACTTTATTTTTCTTTTCACTAAAATTTGGAAGACGAACTCTATAAATTTTGTTTTTCACAACCTTTATCGATGAGTTTACATCAATCTCGATAACAAACCTTCCTTCAGTTCCATCTCTGCTGATCACTTCCACAAATATGGGGGGCCGAATGCATACTCTCGCATCCTCCCCTAATCGTGGGAAACATTTCTCTATGTAATCCAATGCATCAACATAGATGCTCCGATCTTTGACAGGTAAGCCTATTATTTCCCCATGTGTGTATCCAGAACTACTGTTGCTATCTTCAACCCCAAAATGTATTGTACCATTAGTTCGAACATTCATGCATCCAGAGGCAAATTTAATAACTTCACGGGCAAATTTTACTTGCAATCGTTGTCTGTCCAGGGTTGCAGCTCTGGCGAGAGATTTATATTCATGACAGGGGCAAATTAAATTTATAATCCCAGTTTCTGGTGGAAGAACTTGGTTTCCTACATATTTAAAGTTAATATCATCCTTGACAAATGGGCGAGGCTTGCATCGTATCTGTTGTGAATCAGTGGATCGGTCCGGTGTTTCCAATGCTGTAACATCACCCTGGCTTTTCAATTTCCTTTTGTCTGGCAGAGCCTCTGTCTGTAATGTTTGACTGGGAGCATCTTTCTGATGGTCTTGAGTTAAAGAAGCCTCTTCTCGCTCTCTTACACCACTTGTGCTGCATTGGGCCAGTTCTAAACTCGGACTACTCAATAATTCATTCCTTTTTTTCAAAATCAGTTGTATCAGACCTTGTTTTACACGCAACTCTTTAAGTTCACCTTTGTTTATCACCTGCAGCACTGCACCAGTGACTTGTTCTTCGTACAATGTTTGTATGTGTTCATCTTTGACCCGAATATATCGTAACCAGGTTCGCACATGGTTTTCATCCCAATCTTCCAAGCGTCGTTTTAATAATTCTTCTGAAAACAATTGAAACCAAAAACATTTTAAGTGAGCAAATGAAATTCACGCTTCCATTGCCCTATGTATCAAGCTGCCTGCAGTCCCCAAATGTTACAACTTGGAAAATTATAACTTTTAAATAAAGTTTAGGAATTGTTAATGGGGCCGGTTAGCTCAGTTGACTAGATGAAATGAAATGAAAATCTCTTATTGTCACGAGTAGGCTTCAATGAAGTTACTGCAAAAAGCCCCTAGTCGCCACATTCTGGGGCCTGTCCGGGGAGGCTGGTACGGGAATCGAACCGTGCTGCTGGCCTGCTTGGTCTGCTTTAAACGCCAGCGATTTAGCCTGGTGAGCTAAACCAGCGGTTAGAACATGAAGCAGAATGACGGCAACAGTAGGGGTTCAATCCCAGTAACCGTTATAATTCATGGGGAACCTCCCGCCTCACCTGGCCCCATGCTTGCGGAGTGGCGAACCTTAAGCTATGAATAGCCAAAATACCTCCCACTAATGGGGAGATACACCCATGGTCCTTTAGGGTGACTAGTACTGTACTCAGTATTCTAAATGTGGCCTCACTAGTACCTTGTAAAGTTGCAGCAACATCTCTTTACTTTTATACTCCAGCCCCCTTGAAATAAAGCCAGCATTCCATTGGCCTTCCCTTTGACCTTCTGCAGCTGTTTGCAGCTTTCTGGCTTTCATGACTCCAAGTCCCTTTTGTACTGCAGCTTTCTGCAATCTCTCTCCATTTAGATAATAATCCACCTTCTCATTCTTTATTCCAAAATTAACAATCTCACATTTCCTACATTGGATTCTATTTGCCAATTTTCTGCCCACTCACTTCACCTGTTGATATCACTCAGTGAACTATTTATATCTTCCTTACAACCTGTCTTTCTTCCCTCGCTCCTTTGGCAGGGCCACACTCCACTTTGTTCCTTCCTCCAGATCATTAATATATGTTGTGAAGAGCTGGGATCCCAGTACTGATCTCTGTGGCACTCCTCTGGTTACTGCCCTGAGAAAGACCCCTTCATCATTACTCGCTGCTTCTTATTAGATAGCCGGCCCTCGATCCATGCCAGGCTATTACCTCCAACACCAGGGGCTCCTATTCTGCTTAGTCTTTTGTGTGGCAGTTTTCCAATCCTTTGGCACAGTTCCAGAATTTAGGGAGTTTTGGAAAATGACTACTAATGCATCCACGGTGTCTGTAGCTAACTCCTTTAAGATCCAGGAGACTTAGATCATAGAATTTACAGTGCAGAAGGAGGCCATTCGGCCCATCGAGTCTGCACCGGCACCCTACCCAAGTTCAACACCTCCACCCTATCCCAATATCCCAGTAACCCCACCCAACACTAAGGGCAATTTATCATGGCCAATCCACCTAACCTGCACATCTTTGGACTGTGGGAGGAAACCGGAGCAAACCCACGCACACACGGGGAGGATGTGCAGACTCCGCAAAGACAGTGACCCAAGCCGGAATCGAACCTGGGACCCTGGAGTTATGAAGTAACAGTGCAATACAGTCACCATTAGCAGATAATTAATTCATTTTACGCAAACTAATGGGGTTAAAGACTGACAAGTCCGCATTGTGGATAGCACAATGGCTTCACAGCTCCAGGGTCCCAGGATAGATTCCCGGTTTGGGTCACTGTCTGTGTGGAGTCTGCACATTCTCCCCGTGTCTGCGTGGGTTTCCTCTGGGTGCTCCGGTTTCCTCCCACAGTCCCTAAAGACGTGCTTGTTAGGTGAATTGGACATTCTGAATTCTCCCTCTGTGTATCCGAACAGGTGCCGGAGTGTGGCGACTAGGGGAATTTCACAGTAACTTCATTGCAGTGTTAATGTAAGCCTACTTGTGACAATAATAAAGATTATTTAATTCCTCCCCTGTATTTCTTTTTACTATTTCTGGGACGCTTGTAGTATGCTCTACAGGAAAGAGCAATACAAAATATCTCTAACTCCTCTGCCATTTCTTTGTTCCCCATAATTACTTCCCCAGTTTCATTCTCTAAGGGACCAATGCTTTATTTTACTTCTCCCTTTCTTTAATGTACTTAAAAAGCTTCTCCTTGTCTGTTTTTATATTTCTCCCCATCTTGCCCTCCCTTTATTCTCCTTCTTGTTTCCTTTTTTTTTGGTTCATCTTTGCTCCATTTTGAATCTATCCCAGTCTGAGGGCCACGGAACGATCGGTCATGGCGTTCCCGTGATGGTGCTGATCATGGGAGAAGCACCCAACAGCCCTTATTGGCATTTATATTGAGAATGGCGGCCACTACTGACTTTTAAATGAGAACAAAATGGAGCTGTGTGCAGTCTTCCGACCATAAGTGGCAGCAGTGAGCAGGTCACGGGTCCTGCACATACACTTCATGATCATGTATGTACGTCCTTTTGGCAGCAAGCCACGGAAGAGAGCTTCTTCCATTTTCTAGCTGCTAGCAAGCAAGGCAAGAGGACTGTGAATATGGATCATTTTGTTACAAGGAAGAGATGGCCAGAAACACAAATATGCAGTGTAATTACTATCCAGGATCTCACCTCTGAATCTGCTGGAGAGAGCTTATCAGGAGACTCCATGGCAGGACTGAGAAATGATGGGATTAGCTCTGCACAGAGCCCCAGGCTCTCTGGTGAACAGCCTACAAAGAAACTTTTCTTGAGGTATGGTTTTGTGAATTGAGCCAATGCAAATAAGGATGCAAAGCCCATCTGTGTTATATGCAGGGAAGTACTGGCAAATTAGAGGCAAAGTCTCAGATTTTGAAAGAGAAGTGGTGGATGAAAAATTCCTTTTGAAGTTGAGACCCCAGAGCCGGTTATGAACTTACAGATATTTTACAAGTTATGTTAACATAGAACATAGAACGATACAGCACAGTACAGGCCCTTCGGCCCTCAATGTTGCACCGACATGGGAAGTCAAAAACTAAAGGCCATCTAACCTACACTATGCCATTATCATCCATATGCTTATCCAATAAACTTTTAAATGCCTTCAATGTTGGCGAGTTCACTACTGTTGCAGGTAGGGCATTCCACGGCCTCACCACTCTTTGCGTAAAAAAACCCACCTCTGACCTCTGTCCTATATCTATTACCCCTCAATTTAAGGCTATGTCCCCTCGTGCTACCCACCTCCATCTGCGGGAGAAGGCTCTCACTGTCCACCCTATCTAACCCTCTGATCATTTTGTATGCCTCTATTAAGTCACCTCTTAACCTTCTTCTCTCTAACGAAAACAACCTCAAGTCCAACAGCCTTTCCTCATAAGATTTTCCCTCCATACCTGGCAACATCCTGGTAAATCTCCTCTGCACCCGTTCCAAAGCTTCCACGTCCTTCCTATAATGAGGCGGCCAGAACTGTACGCAATACTCCAAATGCGGCCGTATCAGAGTTTTGTACAGCTGCAACATGACCTCATGGCTCCGGAACTCAATCCCTCTACCAATAAAAGCCAACACACCATAGGCCTTCTTCACAACCCTATCAACCTGGATGGCAACTTTCAGGGATCTATGTACATGGACACCGAGATCCCTCTGCTCATCCACACTACCAAGAATTTTACCATTAGCCAAATATTCCGCATTCCTGTTATTCTTTCCAAAGTGAATCACCTCACACTTCTCTACATTAAACTCCATTTGCCACCTCTCAGCCCAGCTCTGCAGCTTATCTATGTCCCTCTGTAACCTGCAACATCCTTCCACGCTGTCTACAACTTCACCGACTTTAGTGTCGTCTGCAAATTTACTCACCCAACCTTCTGTGCCCTCCTCTAGGTCATTTATAAAAATGACAAACAGCAACGGCCCCAGAACAGATCCTTGTGGTACGCCACTCGTAACTGAACTCCATTCTGAACATTTTCCATCAACCACCACCCTCTGTCTTCTTTCAACTAGCCAATTTCTGATCCACATCACTAAATCACCCTCAATCCCCAGCCTCCGTATTTTCTGCAATAGCCGACCGTGGGGAACCTTATCAAACGCTTTACTGAAATCCATATTCACCACATCAACTGCTCTACCCTCATCTACCTGTTCAGTCACCTTCTCAAAGAACTCGATAAGGTTTGTGAGGCATGACCTACCCTTCACAAAACCATGCTGACTATCCCTAATCATATTATTCCTATCTAGATGATTATAAATCGTATCTCTTATAATCCTCTCCAAGACTTTACCCACAACAGACGTGAGGCTCACCGGCCTATAGTTACCGGGGTTATCTCTACTTCCCTTCTTGAACAAAAGGACCACATTTGCTATCCTCCAGTCCCCTGGCACTATTCATGTAGCCAATGATGACATAAAAATCAAAGCCAAAGGCTCAGCAATCTCTTCCCTGGCTTCCCAGAGAATCCTAGGATAAATCCCATCAGGCCCCGGGGACTTATCTATTTTCACCTTGTCCAGAATTGCCAACACTTCTTCCCTACGCACCTCAATGCCACCTATTCTAATAGCCTGGGTCTCAGCATTCTCCTCCACAACATTATCTTTTTCCTGAGTGAATACTGATGAAAAGTATTCATTTAGTATTTCGCTTATCTCCTCAGCCTCCACACACAACTTCCCACCACTGTCCTTGACTGGCCCTACTCTTACCCTAGTCATTCTTTTATTCCTGACATACCTATAGAAAGCTTTTGGGTTTTCCTTGATCCTACCTGCCAAAGACTTCTCATGTCCCCTCCTTGCTCGTCTTAGCTCTCTCTTTAGATCCTTCCTCGCTTCCTTGTAACTATCAAGCGCCCCAACTGAAACTTCACGCCTCATCTTCACATAGGCCTCCTTCTTCCTCTTAACAAGAGATTCCACTTCTTTGGTAAACCACGGTTCCCTCGCTCTACCCCTTCCTCCCTGCCTGACTGGTACGTACTTATCAAGAACACACAATAGCTGTTCCTTGAACAAGCTCCACATATCCAGTGTGCCCAACCCTTGCAGCCTACTTCTCCAACCTACACATCCTAAGTCATGTCTAATGGCATCATAATTGCCCTTCCCCCAGCTATAACTCTTGCCCTGCGGGGTATACTTACCCCTTTCCATCACTAATGTAAAGGTCACCGAATTGTGGTCACTGTCTCCAAAGTGCTCACCTACCTCCAGATCTAACACCTGGCCTGGTTCATTACCCAAAACCAAATCCAATGTGGCCTCGCCTCTTGTTGGCCTGTCAACATATTGTGTCAGGAAACCCTCCTGCACACATTGTACAAAGAACGACCCATCTAATGTACTCGAACTATATCTTCTCCAGTCAATATTTGGAAAGTTAAAGTCTCCCATAACAACTACCCTGTTACTTTCGCTCTTTTCCAGAATCACCTTCGCCATCCTTTCCTCTACACCCCTAGAACTATTAATAGGTGGCCTATAGAAAACTCCCAACAGGGTGACCTCTCCTTTCCTGTTTCTAACCTCAGCCCATACAACCTCGGAAGAAGAGTCCCCATCTAGCATCCTTTCCGCCACCGTAATACTGTCCTTGACTAGCAGCGCCACACCTCCCCCTCTTTTGCCCCCTTCTCTGACCTTACTAAAACACCTAAACCCCGGAACCTGCAACAACCATTCCTGTCCCTGCTCTATCCATGTCTCTGAAATGGCCACAACATCGAAATCCCAGGTACCAACCCATGCTGCCAGTTCCCCTACCTTATTTTGTATACTCCTGGCATTGAAGTAGACACACTTCAAACCACCTACCTGAACACTGGCACCCTCCTGCGAAGTCAAATCTGTGCTCCTGACCTCTATACTCTCAATCTCCCGTACCCCAAAACTACAATCCAGGTTTCCCATGCCCCTGCTGAATTAGTTTAAACCCCCCCCCAAAGAGCACTAACAAATCTCCCCCCCAGGATATTGGTGCCCCTCAGGTTCAGATGTAGACCATCCTGTCTATAGAGGTCCCACCTTCCCCAGAAAGAGCCCCAGTTATCCAGAAATCTGAATCCCTCCCGCCTGCACCATCCCTGTAGCCACGTGTTTAATTGCTCTCTCTCCCTATTCCTCGTCTCACTATCACGTGGCACGGGCAACAACCCAGAGATAACAACTCTGTTTGTTCTCGCTCTGAGCTTCCATCCTAGCTCCCTAAAGACCTGCCTGACATCCTTGTCCCCTTTCCTACCTATGTCGTTAGTGCCAATGTGGACTACGACTTGGGGCTGCTCCCCCTCCCCCTTAAGGACCCGGAAAACACGACCCGAGACATCACGTACCCTTGCACCTGGGAGGCAACATACCAAACGTGAGTCTCTCTCGCTCCCACAAAATCTCCTATCTGTGCCCCTGACTATTGAGTCCCCAATTACTAATGTTCTACTCCTTTCCCCCCTTCCCTTCTGAGCAACAGGGACAGACTCCGTGCCAGAGGCCCGTACCCCATGGCTTACCCCTGGTAAGTCGTCCCCCCCACAAGTATCCAAAACGGTATACTTGTTACTCAGGGGAACGACCGCAGGGGGTCCCTGCACTGACTGCTTCTTCCCAGTCCCTCTTACAGTTACCCATCTATCTCCAGTCTTTGGTGTAACTACCTCCCTGAAGCTCCTATCTATGACCCCCTCTGCCTCCCGAATGATCCGAAGTTCATCCAGCTCAAGCTCCAGGTCCCTAACACGGTTTTTGAGGAGCTGGAGTTGGGTGCACTTCCCACAGATGAAATCAGCAGGGACACTGACGGCGTCCCTCACCTCAAACATTCTGCAGGAGGAGCATTGTACTGCCTTCCCTGACATCACCTCTAGATTTTAAAAAAAAACAAGAAAAAGAAAAAGAAAGGAAGAGCTTACCTGATATTCCCTCAAACCCTGCTCCCGCTGAAAGGTAAGCAAATTTAAATGCACTCACTCACCTTCACGACAGGCCCCTGCTCCCGCTTCCCAACGACCGTGGGTTTTTTTTTGGTTAGATGAGGAGGTAGGGTGGGAAACACTGACAAAGTGTTTTGGGTTTAACTGTCACTTGACAACAGCCCCTCCACAAACCACCTTCAAATTAGGCTGACCGCACTGCACGTATGCAAATTTCCCCCGAACAGCTGATCAGTCGCTCTGCTCTGCTGCCCTCTGCTGGATGCTCTGTTGCCCTCTGCTTGTTCTTACAAGCATTTTGTTGCTATTGCCCTTCTCGATGACCTACGTGTGCGAGGTTGGATTTTCCGTTCCCATGCAAAGGGTCAGCCAAAACTCTGCATCTGATGTACGTATTGCCCTCACCTGCCCTGAACCTGATTGGAGGGATATCATGAGGACCAAGCAGGTTCCCCTTTGGCATTAAAAGAGAAGTGAATGTGATGTGGGTCCCAAAGGTCAGCTGGCATGGGTCACGAAGGTCGGTCGGAGTGTGTCCCAAAGGTCAGCTAGTTGGCAAAAGTGGGCACTGGAGAAAAATGTTTGAAAAACACTGCACTAGCCAACTTCTTCTCAACTTTGTCCGTCCTTAGTGAACAGTACTCTGTTCTAATGCCTGTTTCCTCTGATACCTCAACCTCCAACTTCTTGCTGTTCTTTGAGTTTCCTTAACTTGTTTTCTTAACCAAAGCTCCCTGGTATGGCTTTTCTTCCAGCACCGTCATTTTGACAGACTGGACCCTGCCCGCGAGGGAGAGTGGCAATATATCACACCTCCTAAACTCCTCCTCCATCTGCTCCACCAGCTTTGTAAAGTTGAGCCTGTGCAGGGACCCCCAGCTCCTGGCTAGCTGAACCCCCAGGTACCCGAAACTCCTCTCTGCCCTTCTCAGTGAGAGCTCCCCAATCCCTCTCTCCTGGTCCCCAGGATGCACCACGAACAGCTCACTCTTCCCCATGTTGAGCTTATAGCCGGAGAAGCCCCCGAACTCCTCAAGCATCCTCATCACCTCCGGCATCCCCCCCCCACAGGATCTGCCACGTACAACAATAAATCATCCGCATATAATGACAGCCGATGCTCTCCCCCCCCCCCCCCCCCCCCCCCCCCCCCCACTCCAGTTCCTCAATTCCCTCAGCGCCATGGCCAGGGGTTCGATCGCCAGCGTGAACAGCAGGGGAGACAAGGGACACCTCTGCCACGTCTCCCGGTACAGCCGAAAATTCTCCGACCTCCTCCCATTCGTCACCACACTCGCCACCGGGGCATCATACAGCAGCCTCACCCACCTAACAAACCCCTCTCCAAACCCAAACCTTTTCAACACCTCCAATAGGTATCCCCATTCCACCCTATCAAAGGCCTTCTCCGTGTCCATCGACGCCATTATCTCCTCCCCATCCACCGCCGGCATCATTAGGACATTGAGAAGCCTCCGTACATTGACGTTTAAATGATGCAACCCACCAGATCCAGGAGATTTATCAGTCTGTAGCCTCATTAATTTCCCTCGTACTTTTTCGCCGGTGACAGGAATTGTATTTATTTCTTCCCCTTTTCCCTCTTGATTATTTAGTATTTTTGGAATGTTATTGATGTCTTCCATCATGAACACTGATGCAAAGTATTTATTTTAACTCCTTTTCCATTTCCTGGTTCCCCATTATTTCTCCAGTCTCAGTCTCTAAGGGGCCTCTGTTAACTTTGACCTCTCTCTTCCTTTTTAAATATTTAAATAAGTTCTTACTGTCTGTTTTTATATTATTTGTTAATTTACCGTTAGTTTCAGACAAGTTGACGAGGATCAAAGATGGTGGATTCTGTGCACAGACATATGAGGATCTATATGAAGGCGGCTAGGAGAGAAAGTCTGACTTGTCCTTCCCTCAAGGTATCAGCCGAATTCACCTTGCCTTACAGATACCAGAGCACAGGTTATATATCTATTTAGACAAACTTTACCCTCCCACCATCCTATCTCCTGGCCTTTTTAAGACATTCAAAAGATTTCTGCGATGACTTCATTATCCAAAGTGTTCAAGGAGTCTTTAGTGACCTGTAGGATTGCTACAAGGTCACACTTCTAGACCTCTGCTAGCCAGTGACTCCTTTGCCCTTTGGTCACCCCTCCTAATTCACAGAATACTTTCATAATGCTTAGTCTAGAAATACTAAAATATCAATTGTGCTTAAGGTTACACAAAGTGAGTTCTTAATATAAGCATGTAGCCATAATCACAAGTTATAAAGGTCATACAGAATGAATAAATGATAAGTGTTTGGCATTGGTTACATTGACATTCTACACTAGTCTTTATGTACATAGATATATATTAAGAACAAAGAACAAAACAGCACAGGAACAGGCCCTCCAAACCTGTATTGGTCATGATACCACCCTTGGCCAAAACCCTCAGCACTTCCTTGTGCCGTATCCCTCTATACCCATCCTATCCATGTATTTGTCAAGATGCCTTTTGAACGCCATTAATGTATCTGCTTCCACAACCTCCCCTGGCAACGCGTTCAGGCACTCACCACTCTGTGAAAAAACCTGCCTCGCACATCTCCTTTAAACTTTGCCCTACGGACCTTAAACCTATGCCCCCCTGGTGACTGACCCCTCCACCCTGGGAGAGAGTGCCTCCCTATCCACTCTATCCATGCCTCTCATAATCTTGTTGACCTCTATCAGGTCACCCTTCAACCTCCGTCATTCTAACGAAAACAGTCCGAGTCCATTCAGCCTCTCCACATAGCTAACAGCCTCCAGACCAGGCAACATCCTGGTAAACCTCATCTGCACCCTCCCCAAAGCCTCCACATCCTTCTGGTTGTGTAGCGACCAGAACTGGGCGCAATATTCCAAGTGTGGCCGTACGAAGGTTCTATACAGCTGCAGCATGACTTGCCAGTTTTTACACTCGTTGCCCGTCCAATGAAGGCAAGCATTCCATGTGCTTTCTTGACTACCTTGTCCACTTGTGTCACCACTTTCAAAGATCTGTGGACCTGTATGCCCGGATCTATCTGACTTTCTATATTCCTCAGAGTTTTGACATTTATTATATATTTCCCCTCTATGTTAGACCTACCAAAATGCATTACCTCACATTTGTCCAGATTAAACTCCATTTGCCATTTCTCTGCCCAAGTCTCCAACCTATCTATGTCCTGCTGTATCCTCTGACAATCCTCAACACTATCTGCCACCCCACCAACCTTGGTGTCATTCGCGAACTTACTAATCAGACCAGCTATGTTTTCCTCCAAATTCTTTACGTATACTACAAACAGCAGAGGCCTCAGCACCGATCCCTGTGGAACATCACTGTTCACAACCTTCCATTCAGAAAAACATCCTTCTACTGCTACCCTTTGCCTTCTGTGACCAAGCCAGTTCTGTATCCATCTTGTCACCTCACCTCTGATCCCGCTTGACTTCACCTTTCGTACCAGTTTTGTCAGTTAATACATAGAATTGAATAATACTCATCAGCTAAAAGCTTACATCATTGCAAAATCAGCCATGTGCTTTACAAGGTCTCCAGAGTTGGAGGTAATAAAACCCAAGTTATCCCATGACTTGATGAATTTACTCCGGTGATACTTGTTGATCCTTTGTTAGCCTGGACTCATGCCCTAAATCAACAGTTACTTCAAATAGTGTTTTGATTTTCATAAAGGTTTAATTTAGCGCGACCATTGAGATAACATGTATTCTGCAATCTCAGGCTCTGTTATTCTAAACGGAATCTGAATTATCTTCCCTGACCAACATGGCAAGTGTTGGTCCGGCAGAGGTTAATAAAGTTCCTATCCAAAAGCCATGACGAATTCCTGAGAGTAAACATAACAGATAAGGGGCCAGTCTCGGTAATGTCTGATTTGCATGTATTTGATGGGATCATCAATTCACATAAGTCGAGTTGTAGATGGAAACAGTGGTTTTAATAACCTAGAAGTGGGCCTGCCTGTGACTGCTCTGTACTGAGCGCTGGCTACCGAGTGCAGGTTTATATACCACCCCCAAGGGGGCGGAGCCACAGGCAGAGCCCACAGGGGCACCAATACAGCAACAGCACCAACAACAGTAGTGAATGAGAGAACATATATACAGTGAATTACTAGTTCACCACAGTATTGTCCAGAGTTCATCGAATTAACAATCTGTACTATTTTGGCTAACACAAAATGGAGGAACAATTCAAAATGGAGGAAACCCCAAATCCTTCAATGCTTATAGTTCATCTTCTCCCTCTTTGTTCTTGGTTATTTTTAATTGGTTTTTAAAACTTTCCCAATCGTCTAGCTTACCACCAATCTTTGCCACATTATATGCTTTTTCCTTCAGTTTAATACTAGCATTAACTTCCTTGGTTAACCATGTTTGATTTATCCTTTTCCTGGAATCCTCCTTCCTCCATGTGTGTAAACAATGGACAGGGCTGAATTCAGTAAAACGAGCGGGCTGGGGAGGGAGAATGAAGGAGCAAGGGCAGAAAATAGATGCTATGAATGGCACATTCGCAGGGCAGGGTTTAGCCAGAAGAATCTGTGCCTGAATATCCTGTTAACTGTCGGCAGAATATATTAATTAAATTAGATGCAGAAAATGAGAGAAAACAACCAAAGAGACAAACCTTACAGAAGGTTGGATAATGAATACATTCTAAGAGGGAACTTGTGAAAAACATGCATCTTGCATCTCAATGTTATTGAAGAGATAAACTCTCTCTTCCAAGGTTGATGTAATTGTGGCTCTTGATGTGGACAGAATGCCCACCCTTTAGAGAGCCCATCAATTTATTGTTCCATTGATGACAATCTATTGCTTTATAAGTGCTGAATGTGATAATGAGTGCTGAATGTGATAATGAGTGCTGAATGTGATGAGTGCTGAAGACAATCTAATTGCTGTCTGTACAAGAAATACTATAACATGCTTCAGTTGTGTTCCACTGAAAAGAATCTCCACACATTCACCGTCTTGATGTACTCTGCAAAGTTCAGATATATCGAAAAACAGACACTCAAGGTAGAAATCTGTTACTAGATTTGTTATTTGTACCTCTTGTATCTATTATAGGATTAATAAAATATTACGGTATCAATTATAAACTAGAATTAGATATTGCAACACCTACCCATTATGGTTCTGGAAATATAACATGTGTTGTGACAATCACGTGATTCTGTTCCATTTCTATAAAAAGAAACTCCACAAATTAATCAACATATTTTATGTTACAAGGAGCAGTAATGTTTCTGAGTTAAAAATAATCTTTATTATTATCACAAGTAGGCTTACATTAACACTGCAATGAAGTTACTGTGAGAATCCCCCAGTCGCCACACTCCGGCGCCTGTTCAGATACACAGAGGGAGAATTCAGAATGTCCGATTCACCTAACAGCACGTCTTTCGGGACTTGTGGGAGGAAACCGGAGCACCCGGAGGAAACCCATGCAGACACGGGGAGAACGTGCATTCTCCGCACAGTGACCCAAGCCGGGAGTCAAATCCAGGACCCTGGCGATGAGAAGCAACAGTGATGACCACTGTGTCACCATGAATTTTTAAAAAACTGCTTAAATGACCAGCTTTCCTGATGGGAGCTGGGAGTACTTTGTTATATTGATGAATAACATGCCGATACCAATACGCTGGATAGAGATCAGAGAATCCCTAGAGTTCAGGAGGGGGCATTCGGCCCATCGAGTCTGCACGACCCTCTGAAAGTGCACCTTACCTCGGCCCAAAAATATAAATTGGGAAATGTTGATGTGCACAGGGACCTGGGTGTCCTTGTACACCAGTCACTGAAAGCAAGGAGCAAACAGTTAGAAAGGTAAATGGTATGCTGGTCTTTATTGAAAAAGAGGATAAGTGCATAGGAGCAAGGGTGTCTTACTGCAGCTGTAAGGGCCTTGGGAGGCCACACCTGGAGAACTGTGTGCAGTTTTGGTCTTGTTATCTTAGAAAGGATATACTTGCCAAAGAGGAAGTGCAGCAAAGCTTCACCAGACTGAATCATAGAATCCCTACAGTGCAGGAGGCCATTTGGCCCATTGAGTCTGCACCAACCCTCCGAAAGAGTACCCTACCTAGGTCCACGTAACTTCATTGAAGCCTACTTGTGACAAAAAGAGATTATTATTATTATTATTACTACATCCCACCTTATCCCCGTAATACCACCTAGCCTTTTGGATATTATGGGCCAATTCACCCAACTTGCACATCTTTAGACTGTGGGAGGAAACAGGAGCAACCGGAGAAAATGGACACAAACATGGAGAGAACATGCAAAATTCCATACAGTCACCCAAGCTTGGAATCAAACCCTGGTCCCTGGTGCTGTGAGGTAGCAGTGCTAACCACTGTGCCACCCTGGAATGACAGGATTGTCACATGGGGATAATCATGAGGCAGTGGTATAGTGGTATTGTTACTAAACCAGTCATCCTGGGCAAAATATGGGGACCCAGGTTCAAATCCCACCACCACAGCTGGTGAAATTTGAATTCAATAAAAATTTGGAATTAAGAGTCTAGTGATGATCATGAAGTAATTTTTTACTGTTGCAAAGAACTGAGGTTTTTCATGGTAGGAAATCTGTCGTCCTTAGGTGGCCGGGCCTGCATAAGACTCGAGATCAACCACTGTGTGGCAAATTCCCTCCAAGATGAAGATTAAAGGATCAGCCATCATCTTGCTGAATGGAGCAGGGTTGAGTGGCCCATTCCAGCTCCTGTTTTATGTTTCTTTTCTCCAATTTGTCTCCAACTCTATCTCTCCCTCTCTTTCCCTCAGCTCCATCTAGCCCTCCTCACCTCCCCTTCTCCACAACTGCCCCCAAATTCCTTCATCGCTCTTCAAATCTTTGTTCGACTTTGTGCACTGCTGCCTCACAGCTCTTGTGACCCGGGTTCAATTCCAGCCTCGGGTGACTATCTGTGTGGAGTTTGCATGTCTCCCCGTGTCTGCATGGGTTTCCTCCGGATGCTCCAGTTTCCTCCCACAGTCCAAAGGTGTGCAGGTTAGGTGGATTGGCCTTGCTGAATTGCCCCTTAGTGTCCAAAAGGTTTGGTGAGGTTGCTGGGTTACCGGGGAAGGCGTGGGGCTTAAGAACATAAGAACATAAGAACTAGGAGCATGAGTAGGCCATCTGGCCCCTTGGGCCTGCTCCACCATTTAACGAGATCATGGCTGATCTTTTGTGGACTCAGCTCCACTTTCTGGCCCGAACACCATAACCCTTAATCCCTTTATTCTTCAAAAAACTATCTATCTTTACCTTTAAAACATTTAATGAAGGAGCCTCAACTGCTTCACTGGGCAAGGAATTCCATAGATTCACAACCCGTTGGGTGAAGAAGTTCCTCCTACACTCAGTCCTAAATCTACTTCCCCTTATTTTGTCCCCAAGTCCTGCTTTCACCCGCCAGTGGAAACAACCTGCCCGCATCTATCCTATCTATTCCCTTCATAATTTTATATGTTTCTATAAGATCCCCCCTCATCCTTCTAAATTCCAACGAGTACAGTCCCAGTCTACTCAACCTCTCCTCGTAATCCAACCCTTTCAGCTCTGGGATTAACCTAGTGAATCTTCTCTGCACACCCTCCAGTGCCAGTACGTCCTTTCTCAAGTAAGGAGACCAAAACTGAACACAATACTCCAGGTGTGGCCTCACTAACACCTTATTCAATTGCAGCATAACCTCCCTAGTCTTAGACTCCATCCCTCTAGCAATGAAGGACAAAATTCCATTTGCCTTCTTAATCTCCTGTTGCACCTGTAAACCAACTTTCTGTGACTCATGCACTAGCACACCCAGGTCTCTCTGCACAGCAGCATGCTTTAATATTTTATTGTTTAAATAATAATCCCGTTTGCTGTTATTCCTACCAAAATGGATAACCTCACATTTGTCAACGTTGTATTCCATCTGCCAGACCCTAGCCCATTCACTTAACCTATCCAAATCCCTCTGCAGACTTCCAGTATCCTCTGCACTTTTCGCTTTACCACTCATCTTAAGTGTCATCTGCAAATTTGGACACATTGCCCTTGGTCCCCAACCCCAAATCATCTATGTAAATTGTGAACAATTGTGGGCCCAACACGGATCCCTGAGGGACACCACTAGCTACTGATTGCCAAACAGAGAAACACCCATTAATCCCCACTCTTTGCTTTCTATTAATTAACCAATCCTCTATCCATGCTACTACTTTACCCTTAATGCCATGCATCTCTATCTTATGCAGGAGTGCTTTTTCCAGGGGCCGGTGCAGACTCAAGGGCAGAATGGCTTCCTGCTGCACTGTAGGGATTCTATGATTCTACCAAATATGCAATCTAACGAAACTCCGGTCTCCAAAAGCATCAGCTGTACTTGAGCTCAGTTCCAGCAGCCACATTTGTTAATGGCGTTTCAGTACAGAACTCAGTTCCCCCACATTTGTTAATGGCGTTTCAGTACAGAACTCAGTTCCATTTATTCAATCACCATTTTCATTCCGATTTTGGAAAGTGCGTGAGATTTTTTAATGGAATAAATTTACTGTCAATTTCCTCACACTTTGAAGTGGAAGAAATAACAGAGCCGGAGTACAAAGGGAGTGGGTCAGAGGATCCAATCAAAATCAGACCAGAGTTCAAAAATATCCGGAGACATCGTCAAACTTTCCCAAAACTTTCCACGTTGAACCAATGGTTAATACGAGTGAAGAGAAAGTTCAAATTACATTTTATTTTCGGTACCTTTAGCGACGGGAGTGAAAGGCTGCTAGTCCCTGGTGGAGTTTCCAATCAGAGAGACTTGAAACTGAAACTAATTTGAGATAAATAATAAACCTGGCAAATAATGCATTTCGCCAACAATTTCCGCTGTTTAAATAATACCATCAGATACAGGGCCGGGGGAGGAGAGAGGCTCACCCTCCCCAAGTTAGAGTAATTGGGTCACTTAAAGATTGGGAATACAGCGGACTTTAAAATGATGGACATTGGGAATGTGGGGCATTCCCCAGCTCAGGGTAACTGACACCTATTAATAAACGCAAACAATCGGCAGAATTGGAAATCGAAATGTAATTTAACCTGAATTGGGGAGAAAATCATAGAACAGTGGGATTTTGCACAAATGTCACACCCTGCCTTTGTTTAAAGTGTGCCCCACCCAGCAGCCTGCCAACACGGTTTGTAACCCTGCAAACCAGTAACAGTGAAGCAAGTCTCTCTCTGCCATGGAGTCCAGTCCATCCTCCTCTGGAACAGCAATTGTAATCTACTTCTGTCAATTGGAGGGTAACCCTCTCACACACACACACACAACAGGGTGCGGAGGGCGAGTTTGAGAACACAGCTCTTCAGTACAATGGTAAACCATTCAGATCCTCCAGCCCACGGTTTCCCCAAATTCCTCCGGCCTCACAACCCCTTTGACCTCCCAAGAGTACAGTCGGAACCACATTCTTTATCCAAGAGTTGTTTCTGCACAAAAAAAACCTAATTTATACAAGTTCTCTTATTAAAATGTTAGTCAAGTGTTACTTAATGGAAGGAGTGATGCTGCTACTTTGGTTCAATTGGTTAATGGGAGGAATGCACTGGGAAAACTGGATTCTCAGTTCGGCACACCCCACCCTCACATACTTCTCTGAGATATACCTATCTCTCTTACACCAATATCCCTCTCTCCAATATCCCTCTCTCCTTTACAAACACACCTATGCCTCGCTCTCTCTCTCTTACACATGCCAAGAAAATTGGCCAAGAAAAACAACAAAAAAGGACCCAGGGATTGATTAAGAAGGGGAACTATCCGAGATAAGCTTCCAGGTAACACAAAAACTGGCTGTAAAAGTTTCTATAGGTAAGTTAAGAGAAAAAGATTGGCAAAGACAGATGTCAGAAGCAGAGGAATTTATAATGTGGGGCAATGAAATGGCTGAGCAACTAAATACATACTTTGGTTCTGACTTCACAAATGAGGACAGAAGATACCAGAAATGTTGGGGAACAGAGGATTTAGTGAGAGGGAGGTGGTGAAGGGAAATCACTATTAGTAGACATGATGTGGAGATGCCGGTGTTGGACTGGGGTGAGCACAGTAAGAAGTCTTACAACACCAGGTTAAAGTCCAACAGGTTTGTTTTGAATCACTAGCTTTCTGAGCACAGCCAAGGAAGGAGCTGCACTCCGAAAACTAGTGATTCGAAACAAACCTATTGGACTTTAACCTGGTGTCGTAAGACTTCTTACTATTAGTAGAGAAATGTTGGGTAAATTGATGCGATTAAAAGCTGATAAATCCCCAGGGCCTGATAATCTACATCCAGAGAACTTAAGGATGTGACTCGAGAAATAGTGGATGCATTGGTGGTCAGCTTCCAGGATTCTATAGATTGGAGGGTAGCTAATGTAACTCCACTATTTAAAAAGGCAGGTAGAGAGAAAACAGGGAATTATAGACCAGTAAAATTGATGTCAGTAGTGGGGAAAATTCTAGAAACCATCAAGGGTTTTATAGGAGAGCACTTAGAAAACAAGTGGCAGGATCAGACAGTCAGAATAGATTTATGAAAGAAAAATCATGCTTGGCAAATTTACTGGAATTCTTTGAGAATATAACTTGTCGAGTTGATGAGGGGGAGCCAGTGGACGTGGTTTATTTGGATTTTCAGAAGACTTTTGACAAAGTGCCGCATAAGAGATTAGGGTATAAAGTTAAAGCGCATGGTGGTGTATTGGGATGAACCGAAAATTAGTTGACAGACAGGGAACAAAGTAGGAATTAATAGGTCTTTTTCACATTGGCAGGCAGTGACTAGTGGGGTACCGCAGGGATCAGTGCTGGGACCCCAGCTATTCACAATATTTTCTTTAATATAAATTTAGAGTACCCAATTACTTTTTTCCAATTAAGGGGCAATTTAGTGTGGCCAATCCACCTACCCTGCACATCTTTGTGTTGTGGGGGTGAGACCCACGCAGACACGGGGAGAATGTGCAAACTCCACACAGACAGTGACCTGGGGCTGGGATCGAACCCCAGTCCTCTGCACCATAGGCAGTTGTGATGCTGCTACTTTGGCACTGCTCCACAGTGCCGTCCCATGCTATTCACAATATATATTAATGATTTAGATGAGGGAACAAAATGTAATATTTCCAAATTTGCAGGTGACACCAAGTTGGATGGGAGGGCGAGTTGTGAGGAGGATGCGGAGATCCATCAGTGTGCCTTAGACAAGTTGAGTGAGTGGGCAAATGAATGGCAGGTGCAGTATAATTTGGATAAATGCATGGTTATCCACTTTGGTAACAATACTGGGAAGGCAGACCATTATCTGAATGGCCATAATTTAGGAGAGGGGAATGTGCAACAAGATCTGGTTGTCCTCATACACCAATCACAGAAGGTAAGCATGAAGGTACAGCAGTCGGTAAAGACGGCAAATGGTAGGCTGCCTTCATTTAAAAAAAATAATTTATGGGATGTGGGCGTCACTGGTTTGTTGCCCATCCCTAATTGCCATTTCAGAAGGTGGTCATGAGTTGCCTTCTTGAACTGCTGCAGTCCTTGAGGTGTAAGTATATCCACTGTGCTGTTAGGGAGGGAATTCCAGGGTGTTGCTCCAGCGGCAGTGAAGGAGCAGTGATATATTTCCAGGTCAGGGTAATGAGTGACTTGGAGAGGGACCTCCAGGTGGTGGGGTCCCAGGTATCTGCTGCTTTTGTCCTTTAAGAGCATGGGTTTGGAAGGTGTTGTCTAAGGAGCCTTCAGGAGTTACTGCAGTGCACCTTGTGGATGGTACACACGGCTGCCACTGTTCGTTGGTGGCGGAGGGCTTGAATGTTTGTGGAAAGGGGAGCAATCAAGCGGGATGCTTTGTCCTGGATGGTGTCGAGCTTCTTGAGCGTTCTTGGAGCTGCGCTCATCCAGGCAAGTGGAGAGTATTCACTCCTGACTTGTAGATGGTGGACAGGCTTTGGGTGGGAGGGGGAAGAGGGGCTCAGGAGGCTAGTTACTCGCTGTAGCATTCCTAACCTTTGACCTGCCCTGATAGGTACATTATTAATGTGGCTAGTCCAGTTCAGTTACTGATCAATGGTAGCCCAGGATGTTGATTGTGGGGGATTCAACGATGGTATTGCCATTGAATTTAAGGGGCACAAATGTAATTTGCCACTTGTCAGCCCCAAGCCTGGATATTGTCCAGGTCTTGCTGCATTTGGGCATGGACGGCTTCATTATCTGAGGAGTCGCGAAAGGTGCTGAACATTGTGCAGTTATCCACAAACATCCCCACTTCGGACCTTATGATGGAGGGACGGTCATTGATGAAGCAGCTGAAGATGGTTGGGTCTAGGGCACTACCCTGAGGAACTCCTGCAGTGATGTCCTGGAGCTGAAATGATTGACCTCCAACCACCACAATCTTTCTTTGTGCCAGGTATGAAACCAATCAGTGTGAGAGAGATTTCCCCGATTCCCATTGACTCCAGTTTTGCTCGGACTCCTTGATGCCATACTCGATCAAACGCTGCCTTGATGTCAAGGGCAGTCACTCTCACCTCACCTCTGGCATTCAGCTCTTCTGTCCATGTTTGAACTAAGGCTATAATGAGGTCAGGAGCTGAGTGACCCTGATGGAACCCAACCCGAGCGTCCGTGAGCAGGTTATTGCTGAGTAAGTACAGCTTGATAGCACTGTTGATGATTCCTTCCATAACTTTGCTGATGGACTGATAGGGCGGTAATTGGCTGGGTTGGATTTGGATACTCTGACTCGTTGTTTGAGATCTGACCCACTACGTTCATGTCATCAGCAAACTTGTAGGAGTTGGAGCCACATTTTGCCAGTCATGTGTGTATAGGAAACATAGGGCTAAGCACGCAGCCCTGCGGGACCCGGTATCGAGAACTATTGGTCTCCTTACCCGAGGAAGGATGTTCTAGCTGTAGAGGGAGTGCAGCGAAGGTTTACAAGACTGATTCCTGGGACGGCAAGAAGGACGTATGAGGAGAGATTGAGTCGGTTATGATTGTATTCGTTGGAGTTCAGAATGATGAGGAATCTCATAGAAATCTATAAAATTCAAACAGGACTGGACAGGGTAGATGCAAGATAGGTGTTCCCTCCCAATGGTGGATGTGTCCAGAACCAGAGGTCAGTCTGAGGATACAGGGTAGATCATTTAGGACAGAGATGAGGAGAAAGTTCCTGTGGAATTTGTTACCACAGGAAGCAGTTGGGGACAAAACTTTGGATGTTTTCAAAGAAGCAGTTAGATATAGCACTGAGGCCGAAGGGGATCAAAGGATATGGGGAAAAGGCAGGATTAGGCGCTTGAGTTGGATGATCAGCCATGATCATAATAAATCGCAGAGCAGGCTCAAAGGCCGAATAGCCTCCTCCCGCTCTTATTTTCTATGTTTTTAGGCGCCTCGCTTACACACGCCCACCTAGGCCTCTCTTGCACACGTACCTACGCCTCTCCCTTACACACATCGCCGAACATCTTTTACACGCACACACACACACAAAGGCAAACCCTCTCAGATGCCCATTCGCCCCGCACCCAACCCTTGTTCATTTTCTCCCTTGCCAAGCGCTCTCTCCCACCCTAGGCTCTCTTACCCCACTGGCTGCTCTCCCCATCACTCCGTTGACGCTCCCAGGCGCTCTCTCTATCACTGTCACTTTGATCTGGAAACCTGAAGACTTAGTTTCGTGCTGTTTTCAACTCGTCCAATCAGAGGCTGGATTCAGAAGCCAGCCTCTGATTAGACAAGCAGCTTTGTGTCAATTTTCAAATTTGCGACATTAGCCTGGCCTCCCACTGGGAGCATCCAGTTTGTGAAATCCTGCTCTAGCATGTTCCATCGTTCAGTTAGAACATGGCCTTACCGCAACTCCATTTACTCCTCTTTTATCCACACCCAGCATATCAATGGTCAAAGTTTCAATTGACACCCAGCTTGCACAGCCTTTTGGAGAAGGGAGTACCAGATTTCTACTATTCTTTGTTGGAGGTGTGCCCAACTCAATGGCAGCATTCAAATTTTAAGATTATGCTCTAATTATTGTAAAAACTATTAAGTCTAGGCTATTGTTTGCCTTAATAGTTGAGAAATTGGGGTGATGAAAGTGTATGGGATGTTTGTTTTTTTTTGCTGCCCCTAAGAATGTGCTTGTCCAAGGTTGGCCCAAGCATTAGTGACTGTACAAATAATTTGTGCACATATCAATTCAAATTGTAATCAGCCTTAAATATCTTTTTATTTTGTGTGATTTTAGTCTGTTTGGTTAGTATTTCTTAGCACTGGGGTGGTGAAAACATATTTCAGAGGCTCATACGTCTTACTGAGCACAAACAGTATCTTGATTAATGAATAGCTGCATAACATTAACTCAGTCCTCCACCCAATATTAGACTCAAACTCCAATCAAGCCCAGTGAAACTCCAAATGAGGAATAAGGCCATTCCAGGAATTCAACCACACCTACCCAGCTTCTACTCTCTGGCCAAAAAATAAGGTTCATTACCACTTCAATCTATTTGTAGTCTTTGCAATGGTCTTTCCTGGTAATGGCATGGTAGCACAGTGGTCAGCATTGTTGCTTCACAGCGCCACGGATCCAGGTTCGATTCCCGGCTTGGGTCACTGTCTCTGCAGTCTGCACCTTCTCCATGTGTCTGCGTGGGTTTCCTCCGGCTGCTCCGGTTTCCTCCCACGAGTCCCAAAAGACATGCTTGTTTGGTGAATTGGACATTCTGAATTCCCCCTCGGTGTACCCGAACAGGGGCTGGAGTATGGCGACTAGGGGATTTTCACAGTAACTTCATTGTACTGTTAATGTAAGCCTACATGTGACACTAATGGAGATTATACTTATTTCACAAATCCATTAATCAGAGTCTAAGTGCCACATTGAGTGCCGTAGGCAAACATGGTCCTCCAAACTTTCTGACCACATAAGCCAGCCTTTAATGTTGCCCAACTGCTGCCTTCACTCCCAGTCTGTTGCTGTTCTCCTATTTACCCTCCTGGTGGTGAATTGGCACTCAGACAGTGGCGAATCAGTAGCTTCAATAAAAAAAAGTGTTTCTCATTCGCAAGATGTGGACATCGTTGGCTCGGGCAGCATTTATTACCCTTCCCCAATTACCCTGGAGAACGTAGTGGCTGAATCATTGAAGCTTTTAAGATTCAATGTCTTTTTTAAAATTAGTATACGGGATGCGGATGTCGTTGGTTAGGCCAGCATTTATTGTCCATCCCTAGTTGCCCTTCAGAAGGTGGCAGTGCTGCCTTCTTGAACCGCTGCAGTCCTTGGGGTGTAGGTACATCCATTGTGCTGTCGGGGAGGGAGTTCCAGGATGTTGCCCCAGCGACAATGAAGGAACGGTGATAGATTTTCAAGTCAGGATTGGTGCATGGCTTGGAGGCAACTTTCAGGTGGTCATGTTCCTGTACATTTGCTGCTCTTGTCCTTCAAGGTGAAGGTCACAGGTTTGGAAGGCGCTGTTCAAGGATCTTGATGAGTTGCTGAGTGCATCGTGTCGACGGTACATACTGCTGCCGCTGTGCATCAGTGGGCTGTTTTGTCTTGGTGCATGAAGCTTCTGGATGTAGTTGGGGTTGCACTCAGCAGACATGTGCAGAGCATCCCATCACATTCCTGATTTGAACCTTGTAGATGGCAGATAGGCTTTGGGGAATCTGTTTAACAATTAGTCGTGCCTTGCAGCTTTACCAGGTTGACACCCCATTTTCACAAATACCAGGCGCTGCTCCGGGCATTCCCTCCTGCACTCTTCATTGCACTAGGGTTGACTGCCCAGCTTGACGCAAATGGCGGAGAGGGAGATATGCCAAGCCATGGGGTTAGATTGTAGTTGCTGCTGATGGCCCACAGCAACTTATAGGTGCCCAGTTTTGAGTTGGCATCACCTGGTGGGTTTGTCATTATGGTAGGCCAAGCTGTTGCTTGACTAGTCTATGTTAATAAGGAGGACTTTGCAGGTTTGTCAGAACTGGGTTTGTCATTGTCATTTCTGGTTCTGGGTCAATGCCGAGTGGCTCACCCAGTTTCATTGCTCATCAATTTATCTGTAGCTGTTTGGTACAATTCAGTGGCTAGGCAATTTCAGAGGGTATTTAAGAGTCAACCACATTGTCTGGAGTGACACGTAGGTCAGACCAGGTAAGGATTGTAGATTTCTCCCCCTTTAGTGAACCAGATGGGTTTTTACAACAACCATTGAATAGTTACCTTTACCAGACCCACTTTTAATTCCCATGGTGTGATTTGAACCTGTGCCCACACAGCATTAGCCTGGGCCTCTGGATTACTAGTCTAGTGACACTACCACTATGCTTTATATCCCCAGCCCAAATGCCGTAAGAACGTCAGTAAGCAATAGATGCCAAAACCTGCAGAGCACAAATGGACATGATATTTTTAATATTGTATTGTTTTAATCCAGAGGGCTAGCAATAAAAAAATTACATTCCCAGTATTTAAAAGCATGATTTACCATTGCAACCACCGAGACTCAAAACATGTATTGCATAAATAGCAGTCTGCAGTAAAAAGAGCAAAGTTCTTGACTAATTCTTGCACAAATCCAGAATCATTAATAATGCTTTTCATAACATATTTAAAGCCATGTTAACCTTTGCAGACTGTGTGTTTTTTCCAGAATCAAGCATGCACTTTGTCACTATAGATAGGTGATTGACTAACTCGCTATATCACCCCATCACAGCAACAGAGGCAATCTTCATAATAGTCATGGTATATTATTGGCAAACATCACAGTGCATCCAGTACAGCACAGAACAATTAGCTGGAATGATTTAACAGGCTGTTGGTATACCTTTCAGCTCTGGCAGTTAATGAACCTGTGTTTTAGGGTGTTACCTAAACCTCAGTTCTCTTGTTGCCTGTGATTTAGCTGTCTTCTGAAAAGATTTATCGCCTTGTTCCCGTCATCTGAATAAACTTTACTTCGAACAATTTCCAATTATCGTACCTGGGGGCAGGCCAAGCCTGGAATGATATTTGACTGCAGCAGTAGAGCACTCGCTGTTTCACTGTCTTCAGCTGCACATATAGCTAAACTAGACAACCTAATAAAAGCACTTTGGCTGGGAAACAGCAAAAAAGTCAAAGTTTGTCATTTGAGAGGGGGGAAAAGTTACAATATTCTCTACTGGCATTTTATGCCAGTTAGGATACATTCAAACAATGGAATTCACCACAAGGGAAATCAAGAACGTGACCCCAGGTACAGTGTGTCTGTCCAGTGCATTAGAGATCTAATGGAGAAAAGAATAGTTCAATTTCAATTAATCTTACATTTAAAAATAGACTAAACTAGACTTGCAAACAAATTGCTTTCCAAGTGGAAAATCGTGTCCTTGCGCACAGAAATGTGTCGGACAGATGCAGTGTCAACATGGGTGACCAGTGAACTACAAGCTATTTCTGGCACAGTAACAGGAGGCCAATCTTCCCCCTTAGCTGCGTTCTGCCATTCGGTTAGATCATGGCATTGGAGCTAGTACAGAGATTCACAAGAATGATCCCAGGGATAAAGAACTGTAGCTACGAGTATAGATTGGAGAGGTTTGGATTGTTTTCCTTGAAGAAAAGGCGGCTGAGAGGAGACTCGATAGAGGTATTCCAGAGATTCCCCCTCCAACCCACCCAACCCAACCCCCCCCCCCCCGAGGCTGGTTGGAATCTGGAACAAACATCCCGAGGATGATGGAGGAGGTTCAATCGAGGTATTCAAAAGGGAATCGGATTGATAGCTGAAAATAATGTGCACGGTGGGTTACGGGGATTAAGATAGGAGACTGGGACACTTTCAGAGAGTCAGTGCAGAATCGATGGCCTCCTTCCGCACTGTAAAGGTTCTGTCTTTGGTGAGCTGTCCCTCAACTCCATCTACCATATTGTTTGGTACCTTTGACTATCGACCTTAGTCTTGAAATGTTCACAGTTAAATTAGTTCATCGTGGATAAAAGACTGGAAGTGACTTGATGTTGGTGAGAGCACTGCGACTGGCCAACTTGGAATAACAAATTGAAAACAGCAGCAGTGTTTTGGGGACTTTCTGATGGGAGAAAAGTGCACTTTGAATGTTTAAAATCCCAATTCCTAATTGAGTTCATAACAAAAATCAGGAGTCACCAGCAATTCAGGTACAATGGCGTAATCACAAAATTGAACATCATATTCATGGAATTGCATCAATCATTAAACCAGCCATTAAACTGCAAATCAAATCTTAGTGCAAATGTCAAAATATAAAAAAGGAACATATATAATCGCATTTAATCACATTTCAAACATTTTTTTGTAAAAAGTGAAGACATTTACATTATTTTCACCATTCTTCCTTCACAGCTAACAAACCAACACAAACACTTATCAGAAATGTCTATTTAACTCTACCTCACAGATACAACCCCCTCAAACCAAAGATGGATACAGATGTCATAAAATCAGCTTCGTACAAACATTGAAAAGATAAAACTATCACTCACCCAATATAAAGGTTAAACCCCCCCAATAAATAAATAAGTTACTGTTTTTAATTATAAGCACATAAAAAAAAAAGATTATTTTGACAATTAAACGTTAGCTGCACTATCCGGCTAGATAATGATTTTTCCTTGCAAGTACCCAAATACTGAGCTTTTACCACTAGCACACATTTTCAATAAATAGTTTTAAATTAAAAGCAACATTTTATATCACACCAGAGCTGTAATAGGATATCCCTGTTCCCTACATGGTCTTAACTCCACTGTCAGGAAAACATTAAGCAGAGCTCAAGTACTTACCCTGTAGAGGGGACAAGACACTCACTGTGGGGGTCCTGCAATAAGGTCATTTGGTCTTAAGCCATCTTAGGTCTGAGTTAATGCATAGTGAGGGGAAAGATAAAATAGGAAAATACAAAGAAAGATGATTTCATGCCTCAGAAATTTCACTCAAGTTGGACAGGAAATAGAATGGGAGACATTCCAATGGCTCGGCATTTGCCTCGCCATTTCTAAAATATGCTAGCACAAAATAAATCTGCCATATATTGTAATAGGCACAGGACGGAAATAAAGGCAGTCAACATTCAGTACATTTTGTGCCAGCTGAACAAACATGTGGGCTGTTCAGGCCGTTTTCGGTGAAGTGTGTGTGGGTGAAATAATGGAAATTAAAGAGGTTAATCTGTAATGCATAAAACCTGGGAATGGATACTCAGTTTTTGGACTTTTTAAGAAAACATTTAAATTGCAAACACAGAACAGTGACATAAAGCTACAAATACCAGAAGTGCCCCAGTATAAAACCCTGCTCAAGCAAATCTGAAAGCACAGCTTTCAAAAAAGCTTTTTATTTTGTGTGGATCACCACTCTCTCATTGATTGTCATTCATTCTTAACCTTCCTGATTTAATTGCATTTTGTCCCATTGTTTCAGTACCCACAGACCAGGGAACATTGGGGGTCATCACACTGTACTAATAGAATTTAATATTTTGCCCTCTTGAATTGGGTGAAATGATCCACAGCTTGGATGTTGCAGCTGCTCTAATCTTTAGAATATGTCTCAAATTGTCTGGCATAATTTAGCCAACCACACCCAAAAGCCCTGTTGGACTACTCAAAGCCTAACCGGCGTCTGCGAATGAACACTTTGCTTTGTATTTCAGTGTGACAAGATGATTGCTAGCCTCATCTGAAGGTTCATTTAATTATTATCCCTGAAACATGAAATAGTGAAACATGCAATAGCACATGACAGTGCAGAGAGTCACAATTGCTTTTCTCACTTTTTTGTAAAAAAAATTAATTTCTTCCTGTGAGGAAAATATTTTCTTGCATTAAAAATGTAGTTGCGGCAGTCAGACTGCTGGTCCTTAAACTGGAGAACCACTTTGCCTTGGATTACTCTGCAGGCCATTTGCAGATTTCATAAGGCACTCAACAGTAGTTTGGTGGCTTCTTCATTTTTTTTTCTTAAATGTTTGCCTCCCAAACGTAGTCTCATAGCACACACTGTGCTAAAAAGGCCTCTGGCTGGAATGCATTTAAAAATAAACAATTTCCCCTTTAACTTTCTTTCCCATGGTTTATATGAGGGCGTCGATGACTGAGAGCGCTAACTGGCGTGGTTCTGCTGCCTCCTGGTAGTAGTACGGATGAAATAGTCTCTCCCGGCTGCAGACTTGCATGGCAAAATACGTGTGGCGTAATAGATGGGGGAAACGGGAGGTAAAATAGCGAACAAACTCATCTGGGACAGAACCCAAAGTTTCTTGCACTCCCTCCGGCAGCTCCCTGTAGTGGTGCTTCTGAAAATAGAACATGAAAAATATGTCCAGTCAAATATTTTCCGATTTTGCCTCGCATCATAATGTGTTTTCTAATCAAGTGTCAAGGCCATCGCAGCACTCCAAACGGCCACAAGAGCCAACTCTCATACCAATGCCCTCCGATATCTACACAGCAAGAATATGGCTGGTTGCAAATGTCTGAGGGTTTATGTTTGCACCTTCCAGTAACTTTTAACAAATTAGAAAACAGGGAAAAAAATATTCTGCAAAATTACCAATAGCTAGTTTTGTGAAAGGGAGATCATGTTCAATCAACTCACTGAAGATCTTTAAAGAAGTAACATTTACTGTGAATGAAGGGGAACCAGTGGATGTACTGTAGTTAGATTTCTAGAAGGCATTTGATTAAAGGTTACTGCAGAAACTAAAAGCTCATTTTATACAGGGTAACATATTGGCATGGATAGAAGATTGGCTGGCTAACAGAAAGCAGAGAATAGGCATAAATTGGTCACTTGCAGGCAGGTTTGATGGAACCAAAGGCCTCCTCCTAGTTTCTATGCAATGAGTGGTGTGCAACAGGGATCAGTGCTGGGACCTCAGCTGTTCATAGTTTATATAAACAACTTGGATGAAGGGGGGGGGGGGGGCATGGTGGCGTAGTGGTTAGCCCTGCTGGCTCACGGCGCCGAGGTCCCAGTTTGATCCCGGCTCTGGGTCACTGTCCGTGTGGAGTTTGCATATTCTCCCCGTGTTTGCGTGGGTTTCACCCCCAGAACCTAACGATATGCAGGGGAGGTGGATTGGCCACAGTAAATTGCCCCTTAATTGGAAAAAATAAATTCAATACTCTAAATTTATTTATTTTTAAACTCGGATGAAGGGATGGTTGCCAAATTTGCTGAGGACACAAAGATAAGTAGAAAAGTAAGTTGCAAAGCGGACATAAGGAGTTTAAGAAAAGATATAGATGCATTGAGCGAGTGCGCAAAGATCAGGAGAAAATAGAGTAGAATGTGGGAAAGTGGGAAATGATCCATTTTGGCAGGCATTATAAAGAAGCATATTATCTAAACAGTGAGAGATTGCAGAGGTCTGAGATTCAGAGGATTCTTGGTGATCTAGTGCACCAATCACAAACGGTCAGAATGAAGGTAGAGCAAGGAAAACTAATAGAATCCTATCATTCATTGTGAAGGGAATTGAATACAGAAGTAGGCAGGTTATGGTTGTTGTATATAGCACCAGAGACCAAACATTTGGAGCACAGTGTACAGTATTGGTCACCTTATTTAAGGAAGGATGAAAATGCATTGAAAGTAGTGCAGAGAATGTTAACCAGACTAATATGTGGAATAGGTGGGTTATCTTAAGAGGGAAGTTTGGACAGGCTAGGCTTGTATCCACTGGAGTTTAGAAGAGTAAGAGGCAACTTGGTTGAAACATACAAGATCCCGAGGTGTCTTGACAGGGTGGATATGGAGAGGATGCTTCCTCTTTTGGGAGATTAACAAATTTAATGGCACTTTGATCACACTCATATTTGAGATTTACAGATGTGATGTTTTGTGAGCGTGTTCTCCCTAAAAGATTCCTCCAGGCTCTCTTCACCCTCACCTTTCTGGTGTTTGGTCTTCAAGAGTCTAGGCCTTGTTGATGCAGCATTGCTCCTGTGAAGCATTGAGGTTTTTGTACTGCATTAAAAGCACTATAATGCAAGTTGTTGACTTGCAAGATGCTACAGTTATGTCACAACTAGTTCAAAGATTACTTCATCTGCTTTTGGATGATTTTTTCCTCTGTCAAGGGTCTGGCTGTCCTTATCCACTTATCCCAAGTGACTGATGCTTTGGGGAAATGGCAGGTTACTTAATTGCCACACAGCCCTGAGCAGTGACCAGCAGTGCCAATACAGTAACAGGTTTTAATACATAACCTAACTGAGACAGAACCCAAATAATTCAAATGTATAACATTTCATACTATTATTAGTCATTTCATTACAGATCAAAGTGATGATGCTTGAAGAATAGTGCAATTACCTTATTCCTCATCGCACGCAGCAGATCCCTCACTGAGCTCCCTTTGTATGATCGGAATTTTCTAAGATCTATAAAGGAAAAGTTATTCTGAGATGAAACACAGGCAGTTGTGCTCAGCATCCTGGTCAACAGCTAGTGACTATGCACTGGAAGGGAACATCAACAGCTAGTGACCATGCACTGGAAGGGAACATCAACAGCTAGTGACCATGCACTGGAAGGGAACAGAGATCAAACGGTAAATGGAGACAGGAAGTCGAGTTTGTGCTATCCAGTCCTCAATGACAGATGAAATGAAATGAAAATCACTTATTGTCACAAGTAGGCTTCAAATGAAGTTACTGTGAAAAGCCCCTCGTTGCCACATTCCGGCGCCTGTTCGGGGAGGCTGGTACGGGAATTGAACCATGCTGCTGGCCTGCCTTGGTCTGCTTTAAAAGCCAGCTATTTAGCCCTATGTTAAACTAGCCCCTAATGTGGAGACCAGGATCAGATGCAGCTTCATCTCCACAATGACAGGGAAATTACTCCTTCTCCACAGAAAATGGGTTTCCTTTATACATCATCAGCTTAAATGGTGCATGGAGCCGAATTCTGTGCACCACACACAAGGAAGCTGGCCCAGAGGGTGCAGAAATTTATTAGGATTGCACCAAGGATGAGGGTTTTTAATGATGTGAAGGTGCAGAAGCTGAGATAGCTCTCTCTGCTCGAAGGAAAGCAAAAGGGAGATTGGATAGAGGTGTGCAGAACTATTATATCAAAACCCCTTCTAAATAGAGACGGTTTCCACTGGGAGGGTCAATGGCCAGAGGGCCAGAGTTAAGGAAATTGACAAAATAATTAGAGGAGACAGGAGATTGTTGTTTTTTTGGGGGAAAGGACTGTTTGAAAGGGTGGTGGAAGTATATTCGATAGGGCATTGAACACGAAGAAAGGCTTGCATGGCTATGGGGTAAAGTGTGTCGAATTGGGATGCCATATCCAAGAGCCAGCAAAGGTACACTGGGGTTAATATCTCCTTCTGTAGAGTAAGACTATAATTCCTTTAGAAAAGCCAATACAAAATCTAGTCGGCTGAATAATATTTCCTTGTGCTACTTCACAAGCTGCATCCTCGACCCCGTCACCTCCAATCTAGGCTCTTGCAGATTAAGAAAGCTGAAGCACGGGCCTGACTAGAGGGGGCAGGTGGACCTCATTCCAAACTATACAAGCTTCAAGAATTGTACCGTCAAGCCACAATCACACAATGGGGAGCCCATTCTCTCCACCTGCTTGCTCACCACCCATTTCCTGTCAGGGATGAAGGCATAAAGTTGTGGCAACTTTTAGTTGAGGGAGAGGAAGCAAAAAATCAAAGGGAAACATCTCGGGATGTTCAGAGGAACATGAGACACTGGTACCAGCTGCTGAGCAAGACAGAAGTGAAATTTGATATTAGGTGAACATTTGCAAGTTAAATTACAAAAGACTTACACAAACATACTATTAAAAGAAGATTCTCCTTTTCTTGAACATGGTCAAGTAAAACAGTAACTTAACATTACCTGTTTTCTTCTGCAATCTTAAAATATTTACAGGATAGTAAAATTTAACAATTACCAATGGTAACAGGAAAGTAATTTAATGCAGCTACCTTTGATCTCTCTAACACGGGGTCAGACGCAAGTACAGTACTTGAGGCTGAATCAGCACGCACAACTTCAATCAACCAGTTAAAGCAGAATCCACATTATCAGCCCACCTGTCTGAAGAGGTACAGTGATGTGTTCTTTCCAGTCACCTTGAACGACACTTCGTCCACCTCTCTCCAGTTCTCGTACTATTGGTCCATCCAGAGGCTCCTTCTCTATTCGATCACTGACATCCTGCAATGATTAACCCAAAATTAGACTACCCGGATATGAATTCCAAGTCATCTTGTGCATCTGCTGTTAACAGCAATGGAATCTTTCAGATTTACAGATTTTAACGATGTATGTTTTCTGCTTTAACACTCACCATTTTTTTTCTAAATCAAAAAGTCCTTCCTCTCCCTGGTGGCTACAATCACCATTTGAGTTGGCACAGAGCCATGCAGAAAAGGCTACCTGGCTGTGCACAGTTAACTAATCCCAGCTGGAGATAGTGGAGGTTCTATAATGAGACTTAATATTCCCACACCAGAGACAGAGGCAAAACTAAAAACTGGCCAAGGTTCCTGCTCACTAAAGGATGGTCGCACTCTGGATAAGAATAGCATTAGACATTGTTTATTGATGTGTTATTCTACCATAGGGGCCATAAAATTATGTCCACGACAGAACTAGCCTCTAGATAAAGTATGGGAGCACAATCCGAGTTACTGTCTTCAAGGGAGGAGAGAAGGAGAGAAAACTAAAGCAGGAAAGAGAAAATTCCAGCAGGTCAGCCTATAATAGGGGTGGGGAACTTACAAAACAGGTCAGCCTATAATAGGGGTGGGGAACTTACAAAAGCCTGTGGGTCGGATCTGGTGCATTGCTCAATATTATCCAGCCCCCGGCAAGTTTTCTAAAGAAATATAGACCTGTTACAATAGCGCCTTCAAAATAGCATTTATCATCAAATTTGCTTTCGATAATAGCATCAGCTAAATTGGTATAATAATAATTAATATAATATTCAAATTTGTTGATTGTAGAGTGATTGGTTGTATGCCCACATTAGCATGGCAACTGTCCTAACTTTCAATTCCTGTGCGTCTCCTTCTCTGCTGGGTCTCAACACTCATACTACTGTAGTGTGTACAGGTTGTCCCACAGCTAATTTCAACCATGTGTTTACTTGTTTTAAAAAAAACAGCTACAAGCAAAAAAAAGGTGGATGTGGAGCGTTGTGTTTTTTTTAAATATAAATTTAGAGTACCCAATTCATTTTTTCCAATTAAGGGGAATTTAGCGTGGCCAATCCACCTACCCTGCATATCTTTGGGTTGTAGGGGCGAAACCCACACAAACACGGGGAGAATGTGCAAACTCCACACGGACAGTGACCCAGGATTGGGATCGAACTTGGGACCTCGGCACCGTGAGGCAACAGGGCTAACCCACTGTGCCACCGTGCTGCCCCGTGTCGTGGTTTTAATGGAAAACAAACAATTATTTTTTTTGTGGAGGTGAAATGCAAACTCATGCGCCTGATTGCAGAGGAGCGATTTCTGTAATGAAAAAAGTCAATGTAGAAAGACACTACAGCATGAAGCACATCAACATGCAAACTTGAGGAGACGCACTGAAAATTGCACAGTTGTTCGGAACCATGTACTGCTGTGAGCAGTTTTTTTTCCCCAGAATGTTTTATCACAAAGTGTCTGCATGCCAGATTAACTGGCGTGAATGTAGAAAATAAGTGTAACTGGCAACATTGTCAGTGCCAGCAGACATAACAAGACACATTCAGGAAAAGCAAACTCAGCCATCAGGTTAAATCAGTGGCTGAGTTGAACCTTTCTCTATTCTCTCTTAAAAATAATTAAATTATATTGATTTGTGTATGTCGGGCCCGCGTCTGACTTTGGCTGTGTGTGAACTGTCCATGATAAGATAAAGGCTCCCCATCCCTGTTCTACAGAACTACGCAGCGCACGATCATACTGAACAGCCTTTGGATTCACACTCTCAAAATCCTACAGGGAATCTCTTTAAAACAGAATTTCTTCCCTAATTAGCAAGCTGCTCATGCTGGATTGGAGATTTAGAGGCAGTATTTCCATTAGATTTTGTACATTATTTATTCCTGTTTTAATATCTATTTTTAAGGCCTTATGAGCAGAACACCAGAAATGTTTATAAATGTGTTATTTGAACACAGACATGGTGAGCCGACAAGCCAGCAAAGGAATGAACTGCTAAACTACCTTCTCCTCTCCCCAAAGAGACTAGCAAGGGACAAACAACTTTGAAAAAGCATCCACCTTGTGTGCGAGGGTGGGGCTGATACAGCTGAAGGTGGTGTATAGAGCACACCTTGCAAGGGCGAGGATGAGCCGCAAACCACATTTATATGTTTTGGTTCCTGTCCAAAGCTGGAGGTTTACTGAAGGTTGTTAGGGTAAACCTCAAAAGTGGCACACGTGAAACTAGCTCCAGGCCCTCAGGAGACCATATTCGGGGTTGGAAACGTCCAGATGTTGTAGCCTTCGCCTCGTTGATCGCCCAAAGGCAGATCCTATTAGGGTGGAGATCAACTTCTCCACCCAGTGCCCTGCCTCGGTGGGGGGGAATCTGCTGGAATTCTTGACGCTTGAAAAGGTCAAATTTGCACTGAGGGGAAGGATGGAGGGGTTCTACAATTCATGGGCGTTATTCATTTTGCACTTTCGAGAACTGGATTACATCAAACAGTGGGGGGGGGGGGGGAACTGAGAGGATGAAAAAAATGAAAATCGCTTTATTGTCACAAGTAGGCTTCAATGAAGTTACTGTGAAAAGCCCCTAGTCGCCACATTCCGGCGCCTGTCCGGGGAGGCTGGTACGGGAATTGAACCGTGCTGCTGGCCTGCTTTAAAAGCCAGCGATTTAGCCCAGTGAGCTGGGGGGGAGGGGGACTGAGAGGATTGGGGGGAGGGGGACTGAGAGGATATGGGGGGAGGGGGACTAGGGGGATATGGGGGGAGGGGGACTGAGAGGTTTAGGGGGGGAGGGGGACTGAGAGGGTTAGGGGGGAGGGGGACTGGGAGTATACGTGGGGAGGGGGACTGGGAGGGTTAGGGCGAGGGGGACTGGGAGGGTTAGGGCGAGGGGGACTGGGAGGGTTAGGGCGAGGGGGACTGAGAGGGTTAGGGCGAGGGGGACTGGGAGGGTTAGGGCGAGGGGGACTGGGAGGGTTAGGGCGAGGGGGACTGGGAGGGTTAGGGCGAGGGGGACTGGGAGGGTTAGGGCGAGGGGGACTGGGAGGGTTAGGGCGAGGGGGACTGGGAGGGTTAGGGCGAGGGGGACTGGGAGGGTTAGGGCGAGGGGGACTGGGAGGGTTAGGGCGAGGGGGACTGGGAGGGTTAGGGGGAGGGGGACTGGGAGGGTTAGGGCGAGGGGGACTGAGGGTTAGGGGGGGAGGGGGACTGAGGGTTAGGGGGGAGGGGGACTGAGGGGTTAGGGGGGAGGGGGACTGAGGGGTTAGGGGGGAGGGGACTGAGGGGATATGGGGGAGGGGGACTGGGAGGGTTAGGGGAGGGGGACTGGGAGGGTTAGGGGAGGGGGACTGGGAGGGTTAGGGGGGAGGGGGACTGGGAGGGTTGGGGGAGGGGGACTGGGAGGGTTAGGGGAGGGGGACTGGGAGGGTTAGGGGGAGGGGGACTGGGAGGGTTAGGGCGAGGGGGACTGGGAGGGTTAGGGAGGAGGGGGACTGGGAGGGTTAGGGAGGAGGGGGACTGGGAGGGTTAGGGCGAGGGGGACTGAGAGGATATGGGGGGAGGGGGACTGGGAGGGTTAGGGCGAGGGGGACTGGGAGGGTTAGGGCGAGGGGGACTGGGAGGGTTAGGGCGTGGGGGACTGGGAGGGTTAGGGCGAGGGGGACTGGGAGGGTTAGGGCGAGGGGACTGGGAGGGTTAGGGCGAGGGGGACTGGGAGGGTTAGGGCGAGGGGGACTGGGAGGGTTGGGCGAGGGGGACTGGGAGGGTTCGGGCGAGGGGGACTGGGAGGGTTGGGCGAGGGGGACTGGGAGGGTTCGGGCGAGGGGGACTGGGAGGGTTCGGGCGAGGGGGACTGGGAGGGTTCGGGCGAGGGGGACTGGGAGGGTTCGGGCGAGGGGGACTGGGAGGGTTCGGGCGAGGGGGACTGGGAGGGTTCGGGCGAGGGGGACTGGGAGGGTTCGGGCGAGGGGGACTGGGAGGGTTCGGGCGAGGGGGACTGGGAGGGTTCGGGCGAGGGGGACTGGGAGGGTTCGGGCGAGGGGGACTGGGAGGGTTCGGGCGAGGGGGACTGGGAGGGTTCGGGCGAGGGGGACTGGGAGGGTTCGGGCGAGGGGGACTGGGAGGGTTCGGGCGAGGGGGACTGGGAGGGTCGGGCGAGGGGGACTGGGAGGGTTCGGGCGAGGGGGACTGGGAGGGTTCGGCGAGGGGGACTGGGAGGGTTCGGGCGAGGGGACTGGGAGGGTTCGGGCGAGGGGGACTGGGAGGGTTCGGGCGAGGGGGACTGGGAGGGTTCGGGCGAGGGGGACTGGGAGGGGTCGGGCGAGGGGGAGGGAGGGTTCGGGCGAGGGGGACTGGGAGGGTTCGGCGAGGGGACTGGGAGGGTTCGGGCGAGGGGGACTGGGAGGGTTCGGGCGAGGGGGACTGGGAGGGTTCGGGCGAGGGGGACTGGGAGGGTTCGGGCGAGGGGGACTGGGCGGGTTCGGGCGAGGGGGATGGGAGGGTTCGGGCGAGGGGGACTGGGAGGGTTCGGGCGAGGGGGACTGGGAGGGTTCGGGCGAGGGGGACTGGGAGGGTTCGGGCGAGGGGGACTGGGAGGGTTCGGGCGAGGGGGACTGGGAGGGTTCGGGCGAGGGGGACTGGGAGGTTCGGGCGAGGGGGACTGGGAGGGTTCGGGCGAGGGGGACTGGGAGGGTTCGGGCGAGGGGGACTGGGAGGGTTCGGGCGAGGGGGACTGGGACGGGTCGGGTGCTGAGTGGGACTGGGAGGGTTAGGGTCGGAGGGGAATGGGAGGGTTCGGGCCGAGGGGACTGGGAGGGTATCGGGCGAGGGGGGACTGGGGAGGGTTTCGGCGAGGGGGAAGGGCGGTCGGGCGCGGGGGATGGGAGGTTGGGCGAGGGGGACGGGGAGGGTTCGGGCGAGGGGGCACGGAGGGTTGCGGGCGGAGGGGGACTGGGATGGTTCGGGCGAGGGGGATGGGAGGGTTGGGGGGGGGACTGGGAGGGTCTGTTGCGAAGGGAGGATGGGAGGGTTAGGGCGAGAGTGGACGGGAGGGTTAGGGGGGAGGGGGACTTAGGCGGGGTAGGGACTTAGGGGGCGAGGGGACTTAGGGGGGGATGTGGACCTTAGGGGGGCGGTGACTGAGGGGATATGGGGGAGGGGGCCTGGGAGGGTTCCCGGCGAGGGGGGACTGGGAGGTTTTAGGGCGAGGGGTTACGGGAGGTTTAGGCGAGGGGGACTGGGATGGGTTAGGGGCGAGGGGACTGGGGAGGGTGAGGGCGAGGGGGACCTGGGAGGGTTAGGGCGAGTGGGACTGGAGGGTTTAGGGCGAGGGGGACTGGGAGGGTTTAGGGAGAGGGGGACTGGTCGGAGTTAGGGGAGGGGGACTGTGGGAGGGTTTAGGGCGTGGGGGACTGGGAGGGTTAGGCGAGGGGGCTGGTAGGGTTAGGGCTGTGGGGGAATGGGAGGGTTAGGGCGAGGGGACTGGGTGGGTATAGGGCGAGGGGGACTGGGAGGGTGAGGCAGTGATGAGGGGACTGGGAGGGTGTAGGGCGAGGGGACGGGGAGGGTTAGGGCGAGGGGGACTGGGGAGGGTTTAGGGCGTGGGGACTGGGAGGTTAGGGCGAGGGGGACTGGGGAGGGTTAGGGTGAGGGGGACGGGGAGGGTTAGGGTGAGGGGACTGGGGAGGGTTTAGGGTGAGGGGGACTGGGAGGGTTAGGGCGAGGGGGACTGGGAGGGTTAGGGGGAGGGGGACTGAGAGGATATGGGGGGAGGGGGACTGAGAGGATATGGGGGGAGGGGGACTGAGAGGATATGGGCGAGGGGGACTGGGAGGGTTAGGGCGAGGGGGACTGGGAGGGTTAGGGAGGAGGGGGGACTGGGAGGGTTAGGGAGGAGGGGGGACTGGGAGGGTTAGTGAGGAGGGGGGACTGGGAGGGTTAGGGAGGAGGGGGACTGGGAGGGTTAGGGCGAGGGGGACTGGGAGGGTTAGGGCGAGGGGGACTGGGAGGGTTAGGGGGAGGGGGACTGGGAGGGTTAGGGCGAGGGGGAGGGAGGGTTAGGGCGAGGGGGACTGGGAGGGTTAGGGCGAGGGGGACTGGGAGGGTTAGGGCGAGGGGGACTGGGAGGGTTAGGGGGGGGGGACTGGGAGGGTTAGGGGGAGGGGGACTGGGAGGGTTTAGGGCGAGGGGGACTGGGAGGGTTAGGGCGAGGGGCTGGGAGGGTTAGGGCGAGGGGGACTGGGAGGGTTCGGGCGAGGGGGACTGGGAGGGTTCGGGCGAGGGGGACTGGGAGGGTTCGGGCGAGGGGGACTGGGAGGGTTCGGGCGAGGGGGACTGGGAGGGTTCGGGCGAGGGGGACTGGGAGGGTTCGGGCGAGGGGGACTGGGAGGGTTAGGGCGAGGGGGACTGGGAGGGTTAGGGGGGAGGGGGACTTAGGGGGGAGGGGGACTTAGGGGGGGGACTTAGGGGGGAGGGGGACTTAGGGGGGAGGGGGACTGAGGGGATATGGGGGAGGGGGACTGGGAGGGTTACGGCGAGGGGGACTGGGAGGGTTAGGGCGAGGGGGATGGGAGGGTTAGGGCGAGGGGGACTGGGAGGGTTAGGGCGAGGGGGACTGGGAGGGTTAGGGCGAGGGGGACTGGAAGGTTAGGGCGTGGGGGACTGGGAGGGTTCGGGCGAGGGGACTGGGAGGGTTCGGGCGAGGGGGACTGGGAGGGTTCGGGGGGGAGGGGGACTTAGGGGGGAGGGGGACTAGGGGGGAGGGGGACTTAGGGGGGAGGGGGACGAGGGGATATGGGGGAGGGGGACTGGGAGGGTTAGGGCGAGGGGGACTGGGAGGGTTAGGGTGGGGGACTGGGAGGGTTAGGGCGAGGGGGACTGGGAGGGTTAGGGCGAGGGGGACTGGGAGGGTTAGGGAGGAGGGGGACTGGGAGGGTTAGGGCGAGGGGGGACTGGGAGGGTTAGGGCGAGGGGGACTGGGAGGGTTAGGGCGTGGGGGGACTGGGAGGGTTAGGGCGAGGGGGACTGGGAGGGTTAGGGTGAGGGGGACTGGGAGGGTTAGGGCGAGGGGGACTGGGAGGGTTAGGGTGAGGGGGACTGAGAGAATGGGGGAGGGGGACTGAGGATATGGGGGAGGGGTACTGAGAGGATATGGGCGAGGGGGACTGGGAGGGTTAGGGCGAGGGGGACTGGGAGGGTTAGGAGGAGGGGGTGGGGAGGGTTAGGGAGGAGGGGGGACTGGGAGGGTTAGTGAGGAGGGGGGGACTGGGAGGGTTAGGGAGGAGGGGGACTGGGAGGGTTAGGGCGAGGGGGACGGGAGGGTTCGGGCGAGGGGGACTGGGACGGTTAGGCGAGGGGGGACTGGGAGGGTTAGGGCGAGGGGGACTGGGAGGGTTAGGGGAGGGGGACTGGGAGGGTTAGGGCGAGGGGGACTGGGAGGGTTAGGGCGAGGGGGGGGAGGATATGGGGGGGGGGGACTGAGAGGTATGGGGAGGGGGACTGAGAGGATATGGGGGAGGGGGGACTGGGAGGGTTAGGGCGAGGGGGACTGGGAGGGTTAGGGCGAGGGGGACTGGGAGGGTTAGGGCGAGGGGGACTGAGAGGATTAGGGGGGAGGGGGACTGGGAGGGTTAGGGCGAGGGGGACTGGGAGGGTTAGGGCGAGGGGACTGGAGGTAGGTTAGGGCGAGGGGGACTGAGAGGATTAGGGGGGAGGGGGACTGGGAGGGTTAGGGCGAGGGGGACTGGGATATGGGGGGAGGGGGACTGGGAGGGTTAGGGGAGGGGGACTGGGAGGGTTAGGGGGAGGGGGACTGGGAGGGGGACTGGGAGGGTTAGGGGGAGGGGGACTGGGAGGGTTGGGGGGGGGGACTGAGAGGGTTCAGGCGAGGGGGACTGGAGGGTTAGGGGGAGGCGGACTGGGTTAGGAGGGAGGGAGACTGGGAGGGTTAGGGAGGGGGACTGGAGGGTTAGGGGGAGGCGGACTGGGAGGGTTCGGGCGAGGGGGACTGGGAGGGTTAGGGGGGGCGGACTGGGAGGGTTCGGGCGAGGGGGACTGGGAGGGTTAGGGGGGAGGGGGACTGGGAGGGTAGGGGGGGGGGGGACTGGGAGGATCGGGCGAGGGGGACTGGGAGGGTTCGGGCGAGGGGGACTGGGAAGGTTCGGGCGAGGGGGACTGGGAGGGTTCGGGCGAGGGGGTGGGAGGGTTAGGGCGAGGGGGACTGGGAGGGTTAATGCCGACTATGGGTGATTCCTGATTCCTTTTTGTCATTTGTTTATGTTAACATGTGGGCCAATGTTTGGGGGGGGGGGGGGGGTGGGATCATTGTTATTGATATGGGGATTGACATTACATTCATTACTGATTATAGTTTATGTTGGTGTAAATTTGGGAGAAAATGTGAAAAAGGAAAAGAATAAAACTATTTTTTTTAAAAAAGAAAAAAAGGGTAGGAAAAAAAGCACTCCATTAGGGAAGTATTAATCGTTCAAAATTAACTTCCTGTTTTTCTGAATCCACAGTATGAAGCATGTAGCAAAGAAAATGAGCAGCAGTTCCAGAAGACAATAAATAAGGGCCTGAATTGTGCGCTCATTGGATGAAAAATAGACAAACCTGGAAAAATGAAGCTGTTTCTCAAGACTCCAAAAGAAAGGATGTTTCAGCCACATTTTGCAGACGGGCGTTTCTGTGGGTCCATGTTATCATCTCTTGAATTAAATTGTGAGCAATAATATCCTCTAGAAAGAGAAAAGAAATGACTGATAAATCCACAAAGAAACAATCAAATTTCTTTGGAGCCGCATCGCTGGAGGAACAGACGGCTGTTTGGAGATGGAAGCAATCATTTGTCTATCAGGCATCGGACAACAACAAAAACTTATATTTATAGTACCTTTAATGTAATGAAACGTCCCAAGACACTTCACAGGAGCTTTAAATAAAACAAGCCACATTTAGAGATATCAGTTCAGATGACCCGCTAGGGAAAGGAGTTTGAACTGAGGACCAAAACAATGGCTTCAATCTTCCCAATATTTAATTGGAGGAAATTTCTGCTCATCCAGTACAAGATATCAAATAAGCAGTCAGGTAATTCTGCATCAGTGGAGGAGTTGGGAACGGTGGTGGTGAGGAAGAACTGGGCACCGGCAGCGTGAAAACTAGCACTGTGCCATTGGATGTTGTCACCAAGGGTTGAGAGAAGATTCCAAAAGATGACAAAAGTAAGAATTAGGAGAGGGTCCAGAATGTCAGTGAGGCAGCAGGAAGAGAAGCGATTGCAATTTGTTACAATTTGAGAGAAAAGAACAGAACCATGCAACAGATTCCTGCTCCAAAGGTAACAGGAAGGATTTGAGACCCAGAGCTGCTTATCAAAGTCTAATCTATCAACACTGGACCAGAAGAGTTTAAAATAAGGTCCAGATGTCTAAAGGGCAGAGGGGGTTGAATCGCACAATGCTGAAGTGCAAGATGCCCACTCTGACCCAGATCATCTTGACCACACAATGTCTTTTTAAAAATAAATTTACAGTACCCAATTTTTTTTTCCAATTAAGGGGCAATTTAGCGTGGCCAATCCACCTAACCTGCACATCTTTGGGTTGTGGGGGTGAAACCCACGCAGACACCGGGAGAATGTGCAAACTCCACACGGACAGTGACCCAAAGCCGGGATTCGAACCCAGGTCCTCAGCGCCGCAGTCCCAGTACTAACCACTGCGCCACATGCCACCCACCCACAAAAGGGCAGTGGTAATGATTTGGAGTAAAGCATTACACGGACCAGTTTATAAAGAACTTAAAGAACACAAGCAAGTCAGTTGGATTGAACAGCACCACCAGTTTATAAATCCTCCAAAATACAGCGCCTGCACAGGAACAGATATAGGCAGTTAGCCCCTCGAGCCTGCTCCGCACAACCCAATGAGATCATTGCTGACCTGCAACCTAACCCTATATCCATTACTACCTTTGATTAACAAAAATCTATTGGTCTCAGATTTAAAATTATTTGATGTGGCGCTGGACTGGGGTGGGCTCAGTAAGATGTCTTACAATACTAGGCTAAAGTCAACAGGTTTGTTTTCAATCACTAGCTTTCACCTGAGGAAGGAGCTGTGCTCCAAAAGCTAGTGATTCAAAACAAACCTGTTGGACTTTAACCTGGTGTTGTAAGACTTCTTAAAATTATTTGATTAGAGTATGAATTGCTGCCTGCAGGTGAAATGCAAACTTATACCATCCTTTGTAGGTAGAAACATTTCCTAATTATAGGCAAGGTAAAGTTGAAATAGTCCCAGATAATCATAGGCTGCTTCCCCCTTTAAGGGGGAGAGCTGACTGGTGGCGATTTAACCCGAGGATTGCCCGCCACACCTCAGGCAAGGTGCAAGGTAAAGGACAGGGTGGCATGAATCACCTCAGCCGGTATGGGTCTAATTATACTTCTGAAGGGTCTGGCTCTAACTTTAGATTATACCTCTAGTAATAGACCTCAACCAGGAGAAACAGTTTCTACCTGTTCCCCCTTAATATCTTGTAACCCAAGGTTAAATCACCCATATCATTCAAAATTCCAAGGAATTCAAACCTTGTTTGGGTAATCTTTTCTCAGAATTTAAGCCTTGGAGTCCAGGTACCATTCTGCTAAATCTACACTGCACTCCATCCAAGGTCAATAAACTCCATCCTCTACTGGGATGCCAGGACAGCTCTCGGTATCCCAAGTGTGGTCTAACCAGAGCTCTGCACAGCTGAAGCATGACCTGTGTTATAATCTTCGAGATATGAAGGGCAAGTCCTCGTGATTATTTTCTGTACCTGTTCATGACATTTTAAAATCATCTACCTAAACCTCCAGGTCTCTTTGGCCCCTCACTGTTTCTAGATTCTTGTCTTTCAGAAAGTGTTCCTTTCTATTTTCTTTAGCTCCAAAGTGGATGGCCTCATGTTTGTTTACGTTGCAATCTATTTGCCTATTCACAATCTAATAATATCGCTTTGGAAATTTGTGCTCCTATCTACATTGCCAATTATCTTTGTGCCATTGTCTAAGACTCTGCCTCCTGACCCTCAGCCAATATCCAAACCATTGCAATAAACGTCAACATTAACTGACTGCACCTTCCAGGGAACTTTATAAAATGTCTTCTGGAAGTCAATATAAATAACATCGCGACACGCTCCTCGTGTCCGCCGCCCTCGGCCTTCTTTTCCTGGCTTTTTCTGCCCTCATTCTCTTTTCTGCCCATTTGCTGTTTCAGGGGCATTTCCTTGGGTGTTGGATGGTTTCGAGTGAGGGTGGGGGGAGGTTTGGTCGACCTAACAGTAAATTGTTTGGGTAAAAAAAACTAATTTGAGGTCTCCAAGGAGACTTTCATGTGAGTGCTCAGCACTTCCCACCACCGGAAGACTCGATAGATTCAATAAATAATAATAATAATAATAATAATAATAATAATAATAATAATAATAATCGCTTATTGTCACGAGTAGGCTTCAATGAAGTTACTGTGAAAAGCCCCTAGTCGCAACATTCCGTCGCCTGTTCGGGGCGGCCAGTACGGGAATTGAACCCGCACTGCTGCCTTGTTCTGCTTTACAAGCCAGCTGTTTAGCCCAGTGTGCTAAACCACTTGATAAGCAAGGGGGTGAAAATCTATTGTGGACAAGCAGGATGGAGTTGAGGTGACAATCCAGTCAGCCATGACCTTGTGAAATGGTGGAGCAGTTTCAAGGGCTGAGTGGCCTACTCCTTCGCCTAGGGTGGCACGGCAGCACAATGGTTAGCACTGTTGCTTCAAAGCGCCAGGGACCTGGGTTAGATTCCCGACTTGGGTCACTGTGCGGAGTCTGCATGTTCTCCCCATGTCTGCGTGGGTTTCCTCCAAGTGCTCCAGTTTCCTCCGACAAGTCCCGAAAGGTAGGTGAATTGGACATTCTGAATTCTCCCTCCAGGTACTCGAATAGACGCCGGAATGTGGCGACTGGGGCATTTTCACAGTAACCTCATTGCAGTCTAATGTAAGCCTACTTGTGACTAGTAAAAAGATTATATTATTATTAGTTCATACGATCAGCTGTTTTCTCAGTCTGACAAGCCCATCTAATATCTGGGCTCATGATGTCTGTTGCCTGATTTTCCCTGTCACCCAAAAGGGTGTGTATGATCTCTGCTCACAGATTGGCACAATTACTTGCACAAAGCACCATTCAATAAACTCATGGAGTGGCGTACTGGAACTGCAATGTACCACATAACTTCTAAAACACTGCTGGCAAGACTGCCAATTTAAATTATTCTTTAACTCTACACAAAGCAAATCAAAGCTTAGGGTCACATGAGGTTTACAGCACAGAAACGGCCCTTTGGCTCACTGTTTCTGTGCCAGTTAAAAACAATCACCTAACTATTCGAATCCAATTTCCCAGCACTTAGCCCATAGCCTTGTTTGCCTTGGCATCGCAAGTGCACATCTAAATGCCATGAGGGTCTCTGTACCTCCACCCTTTCAGGCAGCGAATTCCAAACTCCCTCCGCCCTCTGGGTAAAGAAAAATGTTTTAACCTCCTGCCCTTTACCTTAAATCTATGCCCCCTGGTCATTGATCCATCTACCAAGGAGAAACATTTCTTCTTGTCTACTCTCTCTGTGCCCCTCATAATTTTATCATTTCTCATCTAAGTAGTTTCATCAGGTCTCAGATGTAGTCAGCAATGTTGAAAATACACAGGGACAAAGGATTAATTCATCCCCAACAGCATCCCAAAAATCCCTGGGAAATTCAATCAGGTGGAAGACCAGAGAAACGTCACACTGGTGGAGGTAACAATCTGTTAGCAGCTTCCCCGCCAATCAAACAGAAACGGCCTGTGATTACAGTAGTAGCAAGCAGTGGGAAGGTGAATGGCAACATTCAGTCCGAGGCCCAAGCCAGAGGAGGAGGAATGAGAGGGGCTGCAAGGCTGGGTGGGGGTTGAAACTTTTTTCCGCAAACAGCAATTGATGCTGCATTGATCATTATATCTAAATCTGAGATTTAGATCTGAGATGCAATGAAACAAATGGAGTAACTGTGTGGTTAAAGTCTTCGAGCTGTGCACATGCGTCATGAAAATGCAGCAGCTCTGACCTCACCAGTCCACAGAAGGGGAGTTAGTGTGTTAGCAACATGTGTGATGTATTGGTCAGTTAATACTAAAAACCTTTTCTGCTAACTTCGCATGTTGTCTTGTACAAATGTCTAGGAAAATAACTTTTCCCTGGTGTTGTGGCTTTAAGTTTAATGGAGGGGGAAGATTATGGAGAATATTGTTGAATTCTTCTAATTCTGCTTGGGGCCAAATACCTCATATGTGAACACGAACACCTGTGGAATGTTACTACGTGACTGCACCACCTAATAAACGCAGCTAATGAGACTAAAAAAGGACCCCCTGAAAACCAAAACGCCCTCGAGAAAATCTCAAGAACAGCTCTGAAGAAAAAAAATATTATTGTGACCCCATGTACTCAGTAACACTTACCATGCACGTCAGGCTTTAAATGCTGAAGATTTGAGAAGCCCAATAGAATATTGGCTTGTCGCTGCAAGGCCTTTCCAAATGGGTGACTACCCTTGGAGATCACGTAATAGAACAAACAGCCCGCAGAGAAAATATCCACCGCACATGTCTGGAGACAAAGATTTAATTGTATTATGGAAAACAAAGCAGATTCAATTCCTCTTAGTGAAAAACAAATCTCATATCATGTTTGGAGAACTTAAAATGATTTTCCGTTCAATGTCAGTGATAAGTTAATGTTCTCCAGTGCTGGAAACAAGTTTCCTTGTTGATACTGTAGTCTGCACCAGGAAGATTCTGTACAATTCAGCTGAATGCAACCTTGGCGGAAAACAGATAGCCAAAAAAAAAATTAATCGCACATTCTGAAAATCTGGGGAAAAACCTGAAAAAAACCTGGAAATACACAGCTGGCGAGCCAGCCAGTACCTTAAGAAAAGGGTTAATTTTGAGCAGTACATTTCCAAGGCACTTGAAGATATTTTTAAACCTAATTTCTGTTGGTGACTATGTGTTCAGAGAATGGACAAGAAACCCATTTCCACTTGCAACCAAATGAGAACTCTGCACGCCTAGTTAGCTGCAGAGTAAGCTCCCTCTATAGCGTCTCAACAGCACCACCTTCAGAAAATCATGCGCCATTGCATCCATTTCCCTTTTCACTTCTCCCAACCACACAACTCTGTTGAATCAGCAGACATAAAGTGCTCCCATGGTTTAGCTGCAGAGTAAGCTCCCTCTATAGCGTCTCAACAGCACCACCTTCAGAAAATCATGCGCCATTGCATCCATTTCCCTTTTCACTTCTCCAACCACACAACTCTGTTGAATCAGCAGACATAAAGCGCTCCCATGGTTTAGCATATCGCTGACCTTTGAGCAGAAATTGCCTTGAAATGACGAGATTATCCAGTCTCTGACTGAAAGGTCTGAAAGTAGATAAATCACCTGGACCGGATGGACTACCCCCAGGGTTCTAAAAGAGATAGCGGAGGAGATTGTGGAGACATTGGTGGTGATCTTTCAGGAATCACAGGAGGCAGGAAAGGTGCGGAGGGCTGGAAAGTGGATAATTTAACACCACTGTTTAAGAAGGGAGGGAGGCAGAAGACGGGAAATTATAGGCCAGTTAGCCTTCAGTCATTGGTAAGATTTTAGAGTCCATTATTAAAGATGAGATCGCGGAGTGCTTGGAAGTGCATGATAAAATAGGACTGAGTCAGCACGGCTTCGTCAAGGGGAGGTCATGTCTGACAAATCTGTCAGAGTTCTTTGAGGAAGTAACAAGGAAGTTAGACAAAGGAGAACCAGTGGATGTGATTTATTTAGATTTCCAGAAGGCCTTTGACAAGGTGCCGCATAGGAGACTGTTAAATAAGTTAAGAGCCCATGGTGTTAAGGGTAGGATCCTGGCATAGTTAGAGGATTGGCTGACTGGCAGTGGGGAATGGGGATAAAAGGTTTTTTTTCAAGATGGCAGCCAATGATTGGTGGCATGCCTCAGGGGTCGGTGCTGGGACAACAACTTTTCACAATATACATTAATGATCTGGAAGAAGAAAATGAAGGCACTGTTGCTAAGTTTACAGATAATACAAAGATCTGTAGCGGGAAAGGTAGTATTGAGGAAGCAAGGGGGCTGCAGAAGGATTTGGACAGGCTAGGAGAGTGGGCAAAGAAGTGGCAGATGGAATACAATGTGGGAAAGTGTGAGGTTATGCACTTTGAAAGGCAAAATGGAGGCATGGACTATTTTCTAAATGGGGAGATGAATGAAATGAAAATTAAATAAAAATCGCTTATTGTCACAAGTAGGCTTCAAATGAAGTTACTGTGAAAAGCCCCTAGTCGCCATATTCCGGCGCCTGTTCGGGGATGATTAGGAAATCAGAAGCACAAAGGGACACGGGAGACCTTGTTCACGATTCTCTTCAGGTTAACGTGCAGGTTCTGTCAGCAGTTAAGAAGGCAAATGCAATGTTAGCATTCATGTCATGAGGGCTAGAATAAAAGACCAGGGATGAATTTCGGAGGCTACATAAGGCTCTGGTCAGACCCCATTTGGAGTATTGTGAGCAGTTTTGGACCCCGTATCCAAGGAAGGATATGCTGGCCTTGGAAAGCGTCCAGAGGTGGTTCACAATAATGATCCCTGGAATGAAGAGTTTGTCGTATGAGGAACGGTTGAGAACTCTGGGTCTGTACATGTTGGGAGTTCAGAAGGATGAGGAGGGATCTTATTGACACTTACAGGATACTGAGAGGCTGGGATAGAATGGACGTGGAGAGGATGATTCCACTTGTAGGAAAAACTAGAAGCAGAAGACACAATCTCAGACTAAAGGGACAATCCTTTAAAACAGAGAAGAGGAGGAATTTCCTCAGACCGAGGGTGGTGAATCTGTGGAACTCTTTGCTGCAGAAGGGGGTGGAGGTCAAATCACTGAGTGTTTTTAAGACAGAGATAGATAGGTTCTTGATTAATAAGGGGATCAGGGATTATGGGGAGAAGGCAGGAGAATCGGGATGAGAAAAATATCAGCCATGATTGAAAGGTGGAGCAGACCCGTTGGGCCGAGTGGCCTAATTCTGCTCCTATGTCTTGTGGATCCATGAAGAAAGCAGCCAAGCTGCACTGTAAGCTCAAGAACACAAGGTTAAGGGTTAAGGTTAAGGGGGGGTTGTTGGGTTATGGGTATAGGGTGGATACGTGGGTTTGAGTAGGGTGATCATTGCTCAGCACAACATCGAGGGCCGAAGGGCCTGTTCTGTGCTATACTGTTCTGTGTAACAGTTTAGCGAGTGGGTCCTTTGCATTGCAAATCCCTTCAGCTTGCAGTACAGCTGCTGAGTGAGGGAGGGCTGGAATTTGTGCAGAGTTGCGAATGCATACACAATGTTGAAACCGAGACACTCCAGACATTCATTGTATTGCCTTCCCAGGCTTGTCAGTGGTTCCCTTGATATTCAGGTCCCAGGACTGGAATTCTATTTGCAGTGAGGGACAGAGATGGACAATATGACAAACTGTCTAACAGCAAAGATTGATTAGCCACAGATCAGTATTCATGGATCAATATCCTGTCAGCACTGGAACACAACTGGGACAAGCTGGCAGAAAGGATGGCCTGAACTCTTTTTTTTGTTTTAAAAATGGCTCAATTCGTAACAGGAAAACAGCAAGGCCGGAATTCTGGAAGAATAAGATCAGACAGGTTGAATGTACTGTCCCCATATAAACCAACCTTGTGAGCTCCACTTGTAAAGTTAAACAATGACAATCGGGTGAACTCTTCAATCTGCTTAATTTTAAAAAAATATAAATTTAGAGTATCCATTTTTTTTTTCAATTAAGGGGCAATTTAGTGTGGCCAATCCACCTAACCTGCACATCTTTGGGTTGTGGGGGCGAAACCCACACGGGAGAATGTACAAACTCCACACAGACAGTGACCCAGGGCGGGATTCGAACCAGAGTCCTCAGCACCAAAATCCCAGTGCTAACCACTGCGCCACGTGCCACCCTTCAATCTCTTTAATGATTGGCGATTTGGCCATCACATCTCACTGACCAGGATGTAAAGAAAGCTTTAGTAGCCAAGGCACAACGTAAGAATTGAAATGACAGAGTTGATGGCACGTCGTTTCTCAACCTGTAGTTTTTCCACAGGAGACACCAATTTGGACGATTCCTGTTCAATGCTCCAAATTGGTGGAATTCTTCCCCATCTTCTTTAGATTATGGGAACTGGAAGTTATCAGTTGCCTATGTTAAATTAGTTACCGCCTGGTGACAACCCCAATCACTAAGTCACCGGATTTCTGGGCGGCACAGTAACACAATGGTTAGCACTGCTACCCCACGCCGCCAAGGACCCAGGTTCAATCCCAGCCCAGGTCACTGTCCATGTGGAGTTTGCACATTCTCCCCGTGTCTGCATGGGTCTCATCCCCACAACCCAAAGATGTGCAGGCTGGTGGATTACCATAGAATCTACAGTGCAGGAGGCCATTCGGCCCATCGAGTCTGCACCGACCCTTGGAAAGCACACCCTAGCTAAGCCCATGCCTCCACCCTATCCCTGTAATCCAGTAACCCGACCCAACCTTTTTGGACACCAAGGCCAATTTATCACAGCCAATCCACCTAACCTGCACATCTTTGGACTGTGGGAGGAAACTGGAGCACCCGGAGGAAACCCATGCAGACACGGGGAGAACGTGAGACTCCACACAGACAGTGATCCAAGTGGGGAATCGAACCCAGGTCCCTGGCGCCGTGAAGCAACCACTATGCTACCGGTTCGCTAGATTGGCCACGTTAAATTGCCCCTTAATTGGAAGAGAGAATTGGGTACTTTAAATTTAGTTTTATAAACTCACCGGATTAGCCTTGCAATCCTCATTCAGCACCTCTGGTGCAATCCAACCTTCTGTGCCAGGCACCCCAGACCTGCGGCTGAAGCTGTGTCTGCCCACTGCCAACTTCTTACAGAGACCAAAGTCAGAGATCATGGCTTTCACTCTCCCATGGGCATTGGGCATCGAGATTAATATGTTGTGCGGCTTCAAATCTCTGTGAACTGATGAAAATTTGTACACTTTAGAAAAATGATAACAGAAAGCTAAGTAAGAGGGATCAGAAGGCTGCTCCGCTAACCTTTCTGAAAGACATTGTACAGTCAAGTTGTCGAAGGATACAATCATTATGTTGGAGGACAAGTAGTCCAGAAAACTTTACAAATGCCACCATGATAGTTTGAGAATTTTATTCAAGTTTAAATACTAGAAATTCTAAAAATAACCTTGGCAAAAAGTTACCATTAAGTGGCCAGATTGTTGTGAAAAACCAATTGATTCACTCATGTCCTGTAGGGAAAAGAACCTGTTACCTTTGACCGATCAGGCCTATATGCCAATCCCTAATCCAGTCCAGACCAGGTTCACCAGGTCGATCCCGGGTATTGAAGGATTTTCTTATGAGGAGAGTTTGAGTAGGTTGGAGTTTAGAAGAACGAGAGGCGGCCTTGTTAAGACATATAGACTTCACAGGGGTCTTGACAGGGTAGATGCAGAGAGGTTATTTCCCCTTGTGGGAGAGCCTAGGACTAAGGGCCATAATCTGAGTAAGGGGTCACCCAGTCAAGACAGAAATAAGGAAGAATTTCTTCTCTGAGGTTAGTGAATATGTGGAATTCTTGGCCGCAGAGTGCTGTAGAGCCTAGGTTAAGCATACTCAAGGTTGATGTAAGAAAAGATTTTTAATCAGTAAGGGGATCCAGAGTTATGGATAAGGCATGAAAGTGGAGTTGGAGATTATCACATCAGATCAGTCATGATCTCAATGAATAGCAGAGTGGGTGATTGGCTGAATGGCCTAATTCTGCTCCTATGTCTCATGTGGTTGACTCTTAGGCTGCCCTTGAAGTCAGTCATATCAAATTACAATTGTCCAACTGGCCTTTGTTCTACAGAATAGCAACTGTTCAATAGTTTCATTACCTGCTACAGTGCCATTGACACGTAAACTCAACTTTTGCTTGGATTGCTTGTCCAATCATAACTACTAGACTAGTGAATCTAGTTATAATTAACAGTTTTAATACTGTACTTGACATTACATGTCACTGTTCACTTGTAGAAAGGTTAGGCAAACATATCTGAATCAACACATCAACATTTCCATTACTGAAAAACCCAAGTGTTTCTCCTGGAAGTGGATGATTGAGTTAAAGCTCGGTATGGTCTGAATCTTTCACAACAGAAGGCCCCAAGTTTGATGCCTGGTTTCTGCCCAATCTGCTCCCATCAGATTGGGTGGGTAGGAATGGAGAAAGATCAAATACAGACAGGGTTCCAGCTCCTGACCATGGCCAGGTAACAAACGAGCTGCACCTGAGAAAGGGTTACCACCTACAGTTATGAGCAAATATTGGTATCTTTGGAAGAAAATAATAATTGGTTAAACCACACTTGGAACATTTCACAAGGTTTTATCTCCACATTTAAAAAGAGATGTAAGAGACTTCCGGTGTGCATCATGAAGTGAGTGAGCACACACAGGCAGCTCCTGCCTAAGGTTGCAGAAAAGAGCTCTTTTTTGGGCAGCACGGGTTGGAATTTCGATGAAAAGGCGTGGGTGAATGTTCAAGGAGTATTTTCCCCCAGGAATAGGATGTTTCTTGGTTATCAGACCCTCAGAAACAGTGCAAGATTTGTCTGAACAGTAACAAACAAAAGCCTCTGCAAGCATGCTAGCGGGGGAAGGGCCAGCTTATAGGTCTCAAGCTGACCTGAGGGCCTTTATGAAAGCTGAATTCTAGCAGCAGAGGGAAGAACTGTGAAAAGATCTCACCAAGGCCATTGAAGAAGCGGAGACGGACTTCCGGTAGCGGTGATGCGGAGCTAAGCCGCACGTTCAGTGGCTCCCACTATTTTCGGACTTTGGGGCTCTTTTAAGGTCTCGTAGTGGTGCTGTTTGGAATTTTCCCCGTGTGGGAACACTCCTTCTCAGATTCTCCACCGGTGGATGACCTGGACTAGGAGTGGAGCGGTCAGAAAACCAGCTTTGCAGGTGCGGCCGCACCGCAGCTCCCGCTACTTAAGGACTTTTGGGCCGATTTGAGGGCCCCAAACGGCGCTGTCTCGACGTATCCCGGTGGGGGAAAGTGTCTAGAGGAGCATTCCCCATAATTTATGGTGCTCACCCGGGGTGGGGCAAAGGAAAAGGCTGCAGCAGCTCCACAAGAAAAGCGGGGAAGAAGGACAAAATGGCGGCCGGCGGAACACCTGAGGACTGGTGGAAGTGGGCGCAGGAGCAGCAAGCTGCTCTTCTGCGCTGTTTTGCGGAGCTGAAGGCTGAGTTGCTGGACTCACTGAATGCGACTACCAACAAGCTGCTTGGAGCTCAGGCGGCCCAGGAGGTGTTTATCCGGGAGTTGCAGCAGCAGGCCGCTGAGCGGGAGGAGGAGGCCGTGGTCCTCGTGGGGAAAGTGGAGTTGCACGAGGCACTTCACAAAAAGTGGCAAGACCGCTTGGAGGAGCTGGACGTTCGCACGAGGCGAAAGAATTTGAGGATCCTGGGCCTGGCGGAGGGGCTGGAGGGGTCGGATCTCCCGTGGTACGTGACCACGATGTTGAGCTCGTTGATGGGAGCGAGGTCCTTCCATTTGCCCCTGGAGCTTGAGGGAGCTCACAGAGTGCTGGCCAGGAGGCCTAAGGCAAATGAACCCCCGCGGGTGCTGGTGCGTTCCATCGATTTAGTGACCGGGAGTGTGTGCTGCGCTGGGCCAAGAAAGAGAGGAGCAGCAAGTGGGAGAATTCGGTAGTACGAATCTACCAGGACTGGAGTGCGGAGGTGGCAAAGCGGAGGGCCGGGTTCAACCGGACAAGGCGGTGCTGCATGCCAAGCAGGTCAGATTTGGAATGCTGCAGCCTGCGCGTCTGTGGGTGACATATAAGGACCGGCACCACCACTTCGAGTCCCCGGAGGAGGTGGGCCTTTGTACAGGCGGAGAAACTGGACTCGAACTAGGCTCTGGGGACACAGTATGGCCGTTGCTGTTTTCGCTGTTGCTGTTCTTCAATTTTGACACGTGTTTTTTTTGCTGCTTTTCTTTTTGCTCTGTTTCCGGGTGGGTTTGTCTGTTGGGTATGGGTGTGGGGTATGTGGGGAACGTGGGGGTATGTGTTTTATGTTCTCTTCTGTACGGGGCCGGGGGTTGGGGTGAAACTGGATTTTGAGGAGCTGTGTCGGAAGGGTGGGGTGTGGCAGTGTGAAAGCGCGGGCTTTCCTCTGGTTGTCTGTGCTGCGGGGCAGGGGGGGCGGAGCTGGAGGTGGGGTCGTGGCCTCTACTGGTTTTCTTTCCCGCGCTGAAGCGGTGCCAAGGAGGTGTGGCAAGAGGGGATGACCCCATGCCGGGAGGAGATGGGTTTTGGCAGGAGCTGCCGGGTCAGCAGAAGTCAGCTGACTCACGGAAGTACCATGGAGGGTGCGTCGCGGCTAGGTGGGGTCCTAGCCTGGGGGGGGGGGGGGAGATACCGGGTTGCTGCTGGAATGGCCAGGAAGGAGCTGGCGTGGGCCAGGGGGTAGGGGAGAGGCGTTATCGCCATGGGGAACGGGTCAGGCGGGGCGAGCTGGCCTGGGGCGAGCAGTCGATAAGCTATGGCTAGCCGGCGGGGGAGAGGGGCAGGTTGCCCTCTGATTCGGCTGATTACCTGGAACGTGAGGGGGCTGAATGGGCCGGTTAATAGAACTAGGGTATTTTCTCATCTGAAGGGGCTGAAGGCGGACGTGGCTATGCTCCAGGAGACCCACTTGAAGGTGGCGGACCAGGTTGTCTGAGGAAGGGGTGGGTGGGGCAGGTTTTCACTCAGGATTGGACGCGAAGAACCGGGGGGTGGCGATCCTGGTGGGGAAGAGGGTGGCGTTGAGGCGCTGAGGTGGTGTCGGACAAGGAGGGCAGATATATTATGGTGAAGGGTAGGCTGCAGGGAGAGAAGGTGGTGCTGGTTAATGTATATGCCCCGAATTGGGATGATGCCGGCTTCATGAGGCACTTGTTGGGCCGCATTCCGGACCTGGAGGCAGGGGGCCTGATCATGGGGGGAGACTTTAACACAGTGCTGGATCCCCACTGGACCGGTCCAGTTCAAGGACGGGTAGGAGACCAGCGGCGGCCAGAGTGCTGAGGGGGTTTATGGACCAGATGGGAGGGTGGATCCCTGGAGGTTTGGGAGGCCGGAGCGCGGGAGTATTCCTTTTTCTCCATGTCCATAGGGTCTATTCCCGAATAGATTTTTTCATCCTGAGCAGGGGATTGATCCCGAAGGTGCAGGATGCCGAGTATTCGGCCATAGCGATCTCAGACCATGCTCCGCACTGGGTTGATCTGGAGATGGGGAGGCACGGGACCGGCGCCCGCTCTGGCGCCTGGATGTGGGGCTGCTGGCTGATGAGGAGGTGTGTAGGAGGGTCCGGGGAAGTATTGAGGGGTATCTTCATACCAATGATACGGGGGAGGTCCAGGTGGGGATGGTCTGGGAGGCTCTGAAAGCAGTGATCCGGGGAGAGCTGATCTCCATCCGGGCCCATAGGGAAAGGAGGGAGAGAGGGAGAGGGAGAGACTGGTGGGGAGCTCCTGGATGTGGACAGGAGATACGCGGAGGCACCGGAGGAGGGGTTGCTGAGGGAACGGCGCAGTTTGCAGGCCAAATTTGACTTGTTGACCACCAGAAAGGCGGAGACACAGTGGAGGAGGTCGCAGGGCACGGTATACGAGTATGGGGAGAAGGCGAGCAGGATGTTGGCGCATCAGCTCCGCAGGCGAGATGCGGCTAGGGAAATTGGTGGAGTGACGGATAGGGTGGGAATGTAGTGCGGAAGGGGACAGAAGTAAATGGGGTCTTTAGGGACTTCTACGAGGAACTGTACCGGTCAGAACCTCCGATGGGGAGAGGGGGGATGGAGAGCTTCATGAACAGGCTACGGTTCCCAAGGGTTCAAGAGGAGCTGGTAGAGGGGCTGGGGGCGCCGATAGAGTTGGAGGAGCTAGTCAGGGGGATTGGACAAATGCAGTCAGGTAAGGCTCGGGGCCGGACGGGTTCCCGGTGGAATTTTATAAAAAGTATGGGATCTGGTGGGCCCCTGCTGGTGCGAGCTTTCAATGAGGCATGGGAGGGGGGCTTTGCCCCCGACGGTGTCGCGGGCACTGATCTCTCTGATCCTAAAGCGGGATAAGGACCCCTTGCAGTGTGGATCATACAGGCCTATCTCGCTCCTCAATGTGACGCTAAGTTGCTGGCGAAGATCCTGGCCACCAGGATAGAGGACTGTGTGCCAGGGGTGATACACGAGGATCAGACAGGATTTGTCAAGGGACGGCAGCTCAACACGAATGTGCGGAGACTGCTAAATGTTATTATGATGCCGGCAGTGGAGGGAGGCGGAGATAGTGGTGGTGCTGGATGCGGAGAAAGCGTTTCATAGTTGAGTGGGGGTACCTGTGGGAGGTGCTGGAGCGGTTCGGATTCATCAAATGGGTGAGGCTGCTCTACGCGGCTCCGATGGCGAGTGTAGTTACAAATGGGAGATCGGAGTACTTTAGGCTCTACCGTGGGACCAGGCAGGGGTGCCCCCTGTCCCCCTTGCTCTTTGCACTGGCCAGTGAACCTTTGGCTATGGCGTTGAGGAGTCAGGGAGATGGAGGGGTCTGGTGCGGGTGGGGAGGAACATAGTGTATCGCTGTATGCGGACGACCTGCTGTGTGTATGTGGCGGATCCAGAAGGGGAATGCCGGGGGTGATGGAGCTGTTAGCGGAATTTGGGGCTTCTCGGGCTACAAGTTAAATTTAGGCAGAGTGAGGTATTGTAGTACACCCGGGTAATCAGGAGGAGGGAATTAGGAGACTCCCATTAAGAGGGCAGTGAAGAGTTTCAGATACCTGGGGTGCAGGTGGCCAGGAGTTGGGGGACTGTCCATAAGCTTAATTTTAACAGCTGGTGGAGGCAGATGGAAGAGGAATTTAAAAGGTGGGACATGGTGCCGCTATCGTTGGCGGGTAGAGTGCAGTCCGTCAAAATGACGGTTCTCCCGAGGTTCTTGTTCCTTTTTCAGTGTTTGCCCATCTTTATCCCTAGGGCCTTTTTTAGAAGGGTTACGAGCAGCATCATGAGCTTTGTTTGGGCGCATGGGACCCCGAGGTGAAGAGGTCTTCTTGGAGCGGGTAGAGATGGGGGG